>NC_142349.1:64056449-64243949 GCF_059441175.1 Urocampus carinirostris | reverse complement strand
ACTTGTTTCTTGTGTCGCCCTCTTGTGGCCATTGGGCAATCAGTAACCAGAAATCGAATGCAACATTAATAGGACCTTGTGTAATATTAAGTGCCTCCAAGTGGTACAAAAACTTTAATTCATTAAAGAAACATTGGATTGAATATCATGCAAAAATACATGAACTATCATACCAATGTTATATTTTATATATACAAAAAAAAAATATAGGTGGAGAAATTTGTTTCACATAGTAGAATCCCTACATCTTGCTGCTATGCTATGCTCATCGCATTTGTTTTTGCTCGCGCTAGACAATTCCTTGCCATCTAGTGGTCGAATATGACACAGCAGGGTTTTGAGAGAAATATTTCCTTGTGATTTGAAGGTCTTCCATAACAAATATGTGTGTTTATTTTTGTAAAGGTAAGTGTAAATTATGCAGGGTTGGGTAGGATTACTTTAACTGGATTACTTTCATTACTTTTGGATGACTCCAATACCAAATATGCTAATAAAAGACATAGGAAACTAAATATGAATAAAATGATGACTCACAACACGTGGTAAGCTTTCTCTCCTGGCTTTGATCTCTTTGATCTCCGGCAAAACTAACATAAAATGCGACAGAAACATAATGAAAATAAATCCAAACAGCTTCCCAACATCATTTTTGCCGTTCCATGTATTTCCGTTACTCCCCAAGCCTGCACAAAATTTAGTAATTTTATTTATATTTAGTTTCTTTTGTCTTTTATTAGCATTTTGATATTGGAGTAATCCAAAAGTAATCAAGTTAAAGTAACCCTACCCAACCCTGCAAACAACTGTTAGTCGAAGTGAACATTTAAAATTGTGTTGTAGTGTGTATTAAAAAAACAGCCTTTTCTATTCATCCAGAGCAAGAAAAAACTCTAAATTGTAAGAGTATGTGACCTTTATTTAAGGACAGTCTAATCAAAATATTTCTCATATTTGCTCACAGCAAAAAATAAACATGCCCTCAGCAACGTGTCCTGAAGATGAATTTCTGACACGGCATCCAAAGCAGTTATTTCAAATAAATGAAATATGCAAAGTGTCGCTCGTTTGGCGCCATTTGTTGCTCGTTGCCTGATTGGTTCCCCTCCTGGTCAGTCCGTCAGCGAACCTGCGCATACGCAAGGCAAGCACTATTTGACTCTGGCTCCCTTCTGTCCCGTCCTGACCTATATTCTGCTCGTCTGTTCCTGACTTCCCGATCGTCTCCGGCTGCTTGACCCGTTCTGTCCCTCGACCACGCTCTGATCTCCCGCTCCGGCTACTTGACCCGTTTTTGCACATCGACCACGCTCCAATCGCCCGTCCTGGCAACTCCACTCGTTTCCGCATTCCGACCACGCTCCGATCTTGTGAGCTCCTTGCTACTCCTGCCCAGCGTGCACAAGATTGCGGTTGTTTGTTTTGTGTAATTTTAGTTATGTGAGTTTTTTAGAAAACGTGAAAAGATCAAAATTGTACTTTCCAAAAATTGTGAGGAAAGATAGTTAAGAACTTTAATGTATTATTTGAATTGACCTTGTGCAACTCTGTATTGTGTCATGATTACCAATATGCTTCACCTGTGCCCGCTCTTTTGGCGCCTACTGCCTCGGACTCTGATTGGCACCCTGTCCCTATTTATACCCTCTCCTATCTGTCCCCTTTTGTCAGTCCATCTGCGAACCTCAGTAAACACAAGGCGAGCCTTTTTCGACCCTGACTCCCACCTGTTTTTTGCTCCTGTCTGTCCCCCGGCTTCAACCCGTTTTTGATCCTGACCTCGTCTACTCTCTCGTCCCGGCTTTAGACCTCTTTTTGTCCCCGACCACGTCTACTCTCCTTTCCTGGCTTACGACTCGCTTCCGACCCGACCGCGTTTTTGCTCTCCTGTCCCGGCTACTGACTCGTTTTCCGTTCCCGACACCGCCATCGCTCGCCGCGGAAGATCCACTTCCGCATTCAGAGCGACCTGCTTCCCGCGTACAGCAATCACCAGATCGTGGACGCAACCCTTTCTAGTCAAGTCATGTTTATTTGTGACGCCCTTAATCACAAGAAGTCTCAAAGGGCTGCACAGACCACAGATTGTATTATTATTTCTTACAATAAAACATGCGAGAAACGCAACGCAAGTGGGTCCTGTCTCTGTTCTGGTCCTGACATATTGTTTATGTTTGTATGCGCCCCCCCCCCCATTGTTGTGGTTGCATTATCTCTTTTTAAATATTGTTTTATTATTGTTATGTGTCTGAAATAAATGATTTCTTGTATTGTATTATATTGTATTTATTGTTAAATATTCAACTGGTACATTGCATCACTATAAGCATTTCAGACAATGGATTAAAATGGCAGAACAAATAACTGCACAAAACAAATGACTTTGCAAAAAGAGGGAGGAAACAATCTAATTTTAACACAACAGAAATATGTGAAAACCGAAAGACAGATTTACTGTCTATGGTGCAAAATCACCAATTATATATAAAAAAATAAAAGAATAAATTAAAAAAAAAAAAAAAAAAAAAAAAAAAAAAAATATATATATATATATATATATATATATATATATATATATATATATATAATAATAATAATAATAATACCGTACATTGTACTTCAAAGCGCCTTTCAGTACACCCAAGGTCACTGTACATAGAGTAACGAAAAACAATAAAGCAAGAATAAATAGAAGCAAGTAATAAATAGAAAATAAAAACACAGAAGAGTTAAAAGGAGGCAGTACGTGAGGCAGATGATCATGAAAAGGAAAGTCTGAAGAGGTGGGTTTTGAGTCCGCATTTGAAGGTGGACAGGGCGGCGGAATTCTGGAGGTCAGGCGGCAATGAGTTCCAGAGCTTGGGGGCAGAGCGCCTGAAAGCTCTGCTCCCCATGGACCTGAGACGGGCAGCGGTGTATTTTTACAAAACACTTACTCTAGTTATATTCCATCCATTATCCATTCATTATCTGCACAGCTTATCCTCAGTGGGGTCGCGGGGGCGGTGGAGCCCACTCCAGCTATCTTCGGGCAGTGGGCAGGGGACACCCTGAACTGGTTGCTAGCCAATCACAAGGCACACAGGGACAGACAACTCGCTCATTCACACCTAGGGACAATTTAGACCAGCCAATTAACCTAACATGCATGTTTTTGGAATCTGGGAGGAAACTGGAGTGCCCGGAGGAAAACCACACAAGCACGGGGAGAACATGCAAACTCTACACAGGAGGTTTGATCTCATGACCTCAGAACTGTGGCGCACACAAACTAGCCACTGTGCCGCTGTGCTGCCTAGTTATATTTTACCAGTCACCTATTTTCAGGACAATAATTTTATACCAGATTCACAAACTATGTTAAATATTTTTATTTTTTATTTTGCCTTGATTTTGAATTCGTTTAAAAAAAAGACAAATCAAGATTTACGGATACTGTACTAATACTAATACTACTAGTCAAGTCAAGTCAAGTCACATTTATTTATATAGCCCTTAATCACAAAAATGTCTAGTACTACTACAATTATCACTACAATATTACAACAACTACTAGCACTGCTACTACTAATGCAAATATTAATAATGACAATAAAATAGTAGTAATAATAATAATAATAATAATAACAATAATTTGATATTTATGAATCAATGGTTTAAAAGTTAACTGCTGGCTGGGATGGGCTCCAGCACCCCTGCGACCCTACTGAGGATAGGTGGCGCAGAAACTGGATGTATGGAAAACGCACTGTAACTTCTTAGCTCGAATGCTTTTTATGTCAAATTGCTAAGAAAAATAATGATAAGATAAACAAATAAAACAGGCGTGTTCTGAGGCAAAGGAAACGTATATGTTTTAAAACCCACATCAAATATACGTTTGGAAAAAAAATGAAGCCTTCGATTACATTTACAGTTGAAAATATCACTGTATTCTATCTCCGTTTTTTCCCTATTCAAAATGTTCACTTTTGAATTACATGTCAATGATAACTTCCTTACATTTAGAAAATGTTCACTTTTAGTCTTAATAAAAAAAGTTTATTTTTATTTATAAAAAAAGACAAACAATTGTGTGCACGTCTGATCTCTTGTCTTCTTTTCGCTGATTTGCTGCTCTACATCACATGACTACTTCACCTAATGACGTCATGTAATCTGTCATGGCGTCCTACTGCTCTGCGGCATTTGCGACAAGGTCTGGTAAGTGATAATTACAGGTCGCACGCAACTTTTTGACTCAAAGCTCCTGAGTTTGCAGGTGATTAATCGTTTTATTATTAGCATGCGATTGTAGCCTGTTTGCTAGCCTGCAAGGGAACTAGCAGATCACAAGAGAAATGAAAAGATAAAAACAATCTCTGCACTACTTACATTATCATGGCTGCAGAAATGAAAGGAAATATTGCCAATGCTGTTGATGTGTTTTGAAAAAAAAAAAGAAAAATACACATTAAAAAACAGTAAATAGTCAATGTAATTAAAGTGCAATGCATATGCTTGCAGGCCATAATATAATAGCCTGCCACTAAGAATTTAAAAACTTTGCAGTGTATCCAAACTTTTATTGAACCAAGGAACCTATTTGAATATTTAGAAAAAACACTATATGGGAAAATTAGGACCATATTTTATAATTTGACTCGGAGGCGTACATACAAAAAATATGCACCTGTTCAGGGTTGAGAAATCCTCCGTAATCCTAATTCTTAAAAATGGACTAATTTCATTAAATATAATGCTTAAAAATCTTTAAAAAAAATATTCTACATAAATTTGCTTATTTGATGTATTAGTTTTTCTTTAATTTACTAGAACACTTTAAAAAAATAAAGCAAGTATGTTCATGATATTTGAAAAAAAATCAGTCTATCGGAAAAGTTATGATATTTTATTTTTAATATTGAGCAAAAAAAAAGTATTTAAATATTGAAGCTTCATTGGCAAATTATGTTGCTTTTTTATTTTGAATTTGCAACGAGTAATCCTTAAGAAAAATACATGAACATATACCTTATTAGTCAGTTTAAAATAATTATTCGATTTATTTTAATGTATTTAATATATATATACTATTTTCCTCTTATTTTAGTAAAGGTAATGTGGACTGGTCTTATACAAGTCTCGGCTTCAACCTGTCGAGCTTTTGTTCTTTCTTCTTTTATGCAACATGCCTTGAAAATAGAAATGCATTTGAAAAATAAAACAATCACAAATCAAATCTTGTTTTTGAATCCTTGCAGGGCTGGCAGGCTTCTTTCGTAAAGTGTGCAGTTTTGATCCTGGGGGACAACCCAGGGCGCGATTGTCCCATCCGCTTCGTCGCTTTTTTTGGAGAAAATGGACAAAATCCCATTCACATAGTGTTGTTCGTCCAGCTACTGTAAGGCCTGCTTATGCTGTACCCAAGGTAGAGATTATTTTTTAATATTCCATTTTAAGTTCTTTTTTTCTGGACTTGATTTTTAACCACTATTATAATCATACCCTGCAAGAGTGTTTCTAAAAATTAGAATATTGCGATTAAGTTCTTTATTTTGTATAGTTCCTTATACATTCGGGATTAATGATCAATCAACTAAAATATTACAGGTCTTTTATTTTCTATTATTCATGATTACAGCAAGACTCCAGTTTTCTGAGACAGTCTTAAATATTTACAATATGGTTGTGCAATATAAAATATAAATCCTCCATATTGTTCTGGGAGAGTACAAATTTCCTTTTTTTTCCTTTTAAACACAACAATAAACCGATCCTAATAGATTTTTAAAATGAAGTTTGATTTAAAAAGTGCACTCTGATTCTAAATAAATCTGTACTTAAACCTAATAAACAGGAAACTTTTCAAATTGTAAATTTTCTAAACAACAAATTAATGAAATACTTTGATTTATTGTACAACCCTAATATATATTAAAATAGTAATACTGGCATCGACATTTTAAATGAATTTCTTGAAAACATTACATATATATATATATATATGTATATATATATATAAATAGAGAGAGAGTTTTGTGATAATGATTCTGTCAAAGATTTTATGACTATAAAGTAGAGGGCAGACAGTGCAACTACCCGAGTAACTAATAGAGTACTGAGTATTTAACAGTTATTATGGAGAACCGGGTGGAAATAAATGTTGGCCTGGGGAGAGATGTGGAAGGGAAATTCTTGTTTTATTATAGTTTGAATGTGCCTGTGTATGATTTTATCCTCAAAAGTGCCTTAACGGAGCTAAAGATTAAATCCAGGTGCTGTTTGTATTCTTGCAACAATTGTATACTCTTGGGGCCTGCTAACTATATAATCATGATGGCCTTCGCTTTGGTGCTGGGAAGGCCTTTGGGCGTCAGGAGCTCAGGAGGTAAAGCGCTCATCCTGGGATCAAGAGGTCGCAGTCTCGATCCCCGGCTCCTCCGTGTTGTACACTGAATCCCTAATGCCCCCGATAAGCAGGTAGTTGCCGTGATGGGCTGATGCTGTTATTGGTTTGTGAATGGGTAAGTGTGAAGCACATTGTAAAGCGCTTTGCGAGGTCTACATTGACTTGAAAAGCGCTATATAAATGCAGACCATTTACATTTACTTCATTGAAGTCAGGATACTTATTTTGAATACTCAAAAAAACGCTCAGTCAAAAAAACGATGCATTTTCGTGGATTAACCGCGATGAATGAGGGCTTGTGGTACAGAAAATTTGTGACGAATTAGTTTATCAGGGGGCGGCGCAGCCCCATGGTCCACAGGTTCAGGGTTTAAGTCCAGCTACTGCATGTAGAGTTTGCATGTTCACCCCGTGCCTACGTGGGTTTCCTCTGGGCTCTTTGGTTTCCTCCCACATTCCCAAAAACATGCAATTCAGGTTAATTGGCCGGTCCAAATTGTCCCTAGGTGTGAATGAGCGAGTGAGTTGTCTGTCTATGTGTGCCCTGCGACTGGCTGGCAAAACAGTTCAGGGTGTCCCCTGCCCACTGACCGAACATAGCTGGGATGAGCTCCAGCACCCCCGCGATCTTACTGAGGATAAGCGGTACAGATAATGGATGGATGGATAGTTCATCTGGATTTGTGATAAAATACACAAGACCAGTTCTTCCTTAATTTTGAAATTTGGCACACAGAAAGTGCGTAATTTTATTTGCTTTTTACTTCCCCTTTTCTTAATAAAACATTAAATTGTTAATGTTTTTTTGTTTAATTGACCATAGCTGGTTGTACACCCGTAAATTCATTATGTATATCAAATTATTTTATTATACCTGTAATATTTTATTATTACAGTTTCTTTTCGATCAAGTCATCTGTCCCTTTTTATATGAGTCTCTGACCCACTCTTTTCTCCCCTCTGGTTCTTAGCACATCGAACGACCGGATTACGTCGGAACCGGACTGGTCCCGGAATGGCCCGATTACATCGAAATAAAGAATGCAGAACAAATCGAGGGCCTGACCAGAGCGTGCAGACTAGCAAGACACGTGCTGATGCTAGCCGGACAGAGTTTAAAAGTAAAACAAATTTGCACACAGAATTCTTAAATCGTTATACAAAGGAGAAACAATTTATGTATTAATAGTAGATTATATTTGAAGCACCTTTCATGACACAAAAGGCCGTTGTACTAAAACAGTAAAAAGATAGAATTATGAAAACGAAAAAGAAAAAAATACTCAAGGTAATGTGTTTTTGTTATAGGTTGGCATGACAACGGACCAAATTGACTTCATCGTACATCAGGAGACAATCCAGCACAACGCATACCCCTCTCCTCTCGGATACGGAGGATTCCCCAAATCTGTTTGCACTTCAATCAATAACGTGGTGTGTCATGGCATACCAGACAGGTAAATGAGTTAATATTTCACCTTGCATGATTGAAAAGAGAAGTGCTTTCAAGGAGGCTTAAAGGGACAGTGTGAGTTATTTGACCACTTGGTGTCGTACTGTGTAGTGCAACTGAAAATGAGTTCATTATGTTTTTGCAAATGAAAAAAACTCTTCCTCTTGCAGTCGGCCACTACAAGACGGCGACATCATCAACATCGACGTGACTGTAAGTTTGTTCAGATAACGTTACCCGTTTCAAGCCACTATAGTACTGCTCTATCCCCTTTAGGTGTATTTAGACGGCTACCACGGTGACACGTCGGAAACTTTCTACGTGGGCCAGGTGGATGAGGCAGGGAGGCGGCTGGTGGAAACGGCGAGACGCTGCAGGCATGAGGCCATCGGCGCCTGCAGGCCTGGGGCGGAACTTTGCGTTATCGGGAACACTATTAGGTATGCAATCCAACAGATAGGGCTGTACAAATAACTGAAATCGAATCAACATTGCGATGTGATGTATTGAATTGTGTAATCGCATAATACTGCGTCTTTTTATTCAAATATTGATTGACAGCAACCCTAAAAATCTCCCCAGAATAGGGCGCTGTTTTTCTTGAATGTAACATTTTAATAATCCTGTAAAATTCACCTAAAATCTCAATCCAAGACATACCCAAAATAAATTGAACGCTGTTATTGAACCGTTTGGAGAATCTGGAGGGTTTTGGTCTCTTTTGAAAGACAACTCTCTGTAGTTTTGTCCCCAACTAAAACAATCACTGCATCTGCTGCTAACATGAGCAATATAAGTTGGAACACACAGAAATAGTAGGTTGTTTTTTTTTAAATTTTATTTGCGAGCACATGCAAGATGAGTGTAGCATGGGCATATTAGCTGGAAAACAGCTGGGACAAATGCAAAAAGTCTTAGCTGGTTCCTAGTCAAATTTGATCACAATATGAACATTAGTCTTTTGAAAATTTTTCTTAGGTTATGTCTAGGCCTTTCCAAAAGTGACCATTTGGAGAATCCAATAGGACCAGTGACTGGTGACATCATACAGACACGTCTTTGCTTCTCAACAGTTTGACGGCATGCAGGGGTCAAAACATGCCAGTAGTATTAAACCTTGATGACCCAATGGGGTGTTATTCGTCAAAATCTTTAAAAATAAAAAAATGTTGTAAAATTGTGATTTTCCAGGTATTCCTCACTTATTATCAATCCCACTGATCGAAGAGTGTATGTCCTGTTAGGTCATGCATCCAAGGGTTAAGTACTCCCAAAAACACAAAACTAGCACAGAAAATGCACTTTCCTTTTAAAATTGAAAGTTTCATCGAAATTGCAATACTGGCCTGGAAAAAAAGCAATAAGGGTTTTTTTCCCCAAAATCATGCAGCCCTAACTAACAACAGTGGAGACAAAAAATACTGTTTTTTTCTGGAGTATAATGTTCTTCTTAAAAATCCCAATTTGGCCAGAAATTTGAAAGTGTGCCTTATTCCCCAGTAAGCAGAATACTATGAATTAGATTTTTTTTATTTATTGGTTTCTTTTTTAAAAAATAATTAATTTATTTATTTTATATATTTTGTAATTTATTTATTACTATTATTATTATTATTATTATTATTTTACATTTTATTTTAATTGTTATTTTTTTCATTTTATTTTTATTTTTTCTATTTTTGTAATTTTTTATTTTTTTATAATAATAATAATAATAATGCATTTTATTTAAAAGCGCCTTTCAGGCCACCCAAGGACACTGTACAAACAATGAAAGAAAAAAATACAATTTAAAAAGTTGTAAACGAAATAATAAATAAAAACAAGACATAAAATCATAAAAACATAAGAAATGGAGAAGCTATGTGTTGTAGGCAGTCCTGAACAGGTGTGTTTTTAGACGGGACTTAAAAGTGGAGAGAGGTGTGCAGTTTTGGAGGTCCGGAGGTAGATTGTTCCAAAGCTTGGGAGCAGCGCGACTGAAGGCTCTGGCTCCCATGGTGCTCAGATGGGCAGGGGGCACTGACAGTCGGAGGGAGGACGAGGATCTGAGGGAGCGAGTGGGGACGTGCACCTGGAGAAGGTCGGACAGGTAAGGAGGAGCCAGGTTGTGAATGGCCATATATGTATATAAGATGAGTTTGTAGCTGATGCGATGCTGAACAGGAAGCCAGTGTAGCTGTTGGAGAACGGGGGTGATGTGCTGCTGGGAAGATGTTTTTGTGATGATGCGAGCAGAGGCGTTTTGAACCAGCTGAATTTTATGGAGGGACTTGTGGGGAAGGCCGAAGAGGAGAGCATTGCAGTAGTCAAGGCGGGATGTGACAAGACTGTGGACGAGAATAGCAGTAGTGCGGGGGGTGAGGGAAGGGCGGAGTCTGGTAATATTGCGGAGGTGGAAATAAGCAGTGCGGGTGATGGTGTTGATATGTGAGTGGAAGGTAAGCATGCTATCCAGGATGACACCCAGACTCTTGACCTGGGGGGAGGGGGACACTAAGGAGCTGTCGATGTTGAGAGAGAAGTTGTTTACTTTGGATAAAGTGGATTTGGTGCCAAGAAGGAGGAATTCTGTTTTATTGGCATTTAATTTAAGAAAGTTTGTTGTGAACCATGTTTTGAGTTCGGAAAGGCAAGAGGTGAGGGAGGGAGGTGGGAGTATGGAGTTTGGTTTGCAGGAGAGGTTGAGTTGGGTGTCATCAGCAAAGCAGTGAAAGTGGATATTAAATTTGCGGAGGATATGACCAAGAGGCAAGAGGTAGACGATGAAGAGAAGAGGACCTAAGACAGATCCCTGGGGTACACCTGTGGTGACTAGGGAGGGCTTTGAGGTGAAGGATTTCAGCTGGACAAACTGAGTGCGGCCAGTGAGATAGGAATGGAACCAACTGAGGGGAGTATGGGTGAGACCAATGGAGGAGAGTCTATTGAGGAGGATAGGGTGAGAGATTGTGTCGAAGGCGGCGCTCAAGTCTAGGAGGATGAGGATGGAGACTAAACCGGAGTCGGATGCTATGAGGAGATCATTTACAATACGGATTAGGGCAGTCTCTGTGCTGTGGCGGGGGCGGAAACCAGACTGAAAGGGCTCATAGAGAGAGTGGAGGGACAGGTGCGAGTGGAGTTGAGCAGCAACAGTTTTTTCAAGGATTTTTGAAATAAATGGAAGGTTGGAGATGGGGCGGAGGTTGTCGAAGTTGTTGGGGTCAGCACCATGTTTTTTAAGTGTAGGAGTAACAGCAGCGGTTTTACTTTTTTTGTTTCCTTTTTATGTTTATTCATTTATTTTTATCTATTTATTTATTTATTCATTATTTTTTTTCTTATTTTCCTTCTTTTTGTATGTGTTTGTCTTGCTGTCGGTCACTCCTCTTGAGGGGTATGACCAGGGTAGGTAGGTAGGTAGATTGGAAAAACAGTGGAACCTCGGTTTTCGAACGCCTCAGTTCGAACAAACCGGAGTCCGACCAAAAATTTCGAGAAATTCTTGCTTCGCTGTTCGGTCAAAAAATCGGAGTTGGAACGCCGGTAATGCCTGAGTGCGTACGCTAGGGTGCCATGCTGAGCGGCGTACGGGTGTTTTAGCCCCTTATTATGCCTCCGAAGAAAGTCAGTGCAAGCAGCAAAGTTGCTACAGCTGAAAAAGGAAAAGTAGTGCGTACAACTATTGCATTTAAGAAATAAATAATTTGCTGACTACCACAAAGGTAAGAAATCCTGTTCATAATTCTTTATCCTTTTTTTAAAATTTTTACACGTTCATGTTAGCGTAATCTTTCGTATGGAAGATTACGATAACGCGAACGTACAATTAGCCTGGGTTAGCTTTAGTTTACGTTAAACATTCAAGGTAAACATTCAGGGTGTTGGAACGGAGTAAAACGATTTACATTATTTTTAATGGGAAAAATGATTTCGGTGATCGAACAAATCGGTTTTCGAACAGGGTTCTGGAACGGATTATGGTCGAGAACCGAGGTTCCACTGTACATACAGTATTTATTCCTCTTCGTTACTACACATGGTTTTACATATTTGAGCAATTATCGATCAATCAAAAGACATGACTGACTAAAATCACAAAACTTCGTATGCATGTAGGATCTATCCCAGGTTAAGTTGGTAAGAGCGCCAATTCCTTACCACTAGACCATGGGTGGCCGATTTGCATGACTGGTGTTTGACTAAATACTTCCCAACACACTGTATAACACCACATTCAAACTTGTTTGACTTCTCTTCTTCGTGCTACATTGCAGTGAAATTGCAAACGCTAACGGATTCCAAGTATGCCCGTATTTTATCGGCCACGGAATTGGCGCCAACTTTCATTGCCATCCCGAGATCTGGCACCATGGTAAGAGCCAATTCGCTATGCAGCGTCATCTTTCCACGCTTTTTACAACAATGACGTTTTTTCACAGCCAACGATAATGACATAACCATGGACGAAGGGATGACTTTCACAATAGGTGAGGCAAAAGTCAATTTCATGCGTTGATTCAGGGAATGACCGTATTTCCTCTTTTGGCAGAACCCATAATAATGGAGGGGTCAGCTGAGTTTAAAATCCTAAAGGATAAGTGGACAGCGGTGTCTGCTGACGATAAAAGGTAACCTTTTTTTCCCTCCAGTTTTCTCTAAAAGAAATTTAACATGTACATCCGCTCGGCAGATCGGCCCAATTTGAACACACAATTGTCATTACATCCGACGGAGCGGAAATTCTCACTAAATTGCCACAAGAGGACAAGCATGCACCTATAGAGACTTCAGTGTGAAACTCAAATGTTGGATTTTCAACAAGACAGTAAAGTAAAGTAAGGTGTCAGAATATTTTGCTCTTTTTAAGTCTTCTAATAAGATATTTGATCGTGTTTTCCATGTAAATTAAGAAAATGTATACTTAAAATGAGTTAAATGGTCTTATATGGACGATGGTCGAATGAGCATCTTTCATTCTGGTCGAATAGAGTTCTTAATATTGGCCAAATTATCTGCTAGATGATACAGATTTGCTAATTTTAAGAAGGATTGATCTTCTTTTACTTAAAGAACAAGATAATGTATCTTAAAATAATAAAAATGGTTCTTAGAATGAGCAAAATCTTCTGGCACTAGGGTCAGTTTTTTTTTTTAGTGCACATTTTGCATTTATATTTGGAAGTCATTACATAAGAAAGCACAATATTTAAATGTTGGTCTCAATTGAAAGCATATCTGTTTATACATAAGCTGTGTTTTTAATAAAATTAGAATGAACAGTTATTACATTTTGACTTGTTTCATGTTTTTTCTTCTCTGTAGTACTCCAGCAACACATTACCCCTAGTTGTAGTACTTTACATGTACACGTAGCTTCAGTCTGAATTAGTGATGTCTCTTTCATGAACGAACCGACTCTACAAGCCAGCTCTTTTTTGTGAGGACTCGGGTGGAAGAGAGGTGATTTGGGCTGACCCTGGCCCCCGCCGCGTGCCGGGTTCTCTTGGTCCAACAGCGCATCTGCTGAGCGCGGTCTGCCCGGGGAGCCGGCAACGTGGACTGTGGGAAGGGCCCTGCGCTAAACGTACGTGCAAGGATTAAAGCTTGTCTTTTGTAACAAAGTTAAACAAGACTGTATAGACAGAGACAAAGAAGAACAATAAAAGGTAGATAATTAAAAAAAAGTCACAGAGAGAGAAGCTCGGCCCTATATGAAGGTAATGATTGACCGGCCCGAAATTTGGGTATGGCCTGGGTTCGCGCTTAAGATCTTACCTCTAGGCTGTAAGTGGCAGACAAAACCTGTTCTACTTTGCGAACCTTTCCTTATTCAAACTGTCGCTATTAAATCAACACAAAAATATATTTCTTGCGCAGCTGTATCTCTTCAAGTTTAACGGCTCTTGGCATGATCAGTTTGATAGATTACCACCCCCTAGGAAATCATAGATTGTGAAACCGGTGACGTTTCCCAATGCCTGCTAGCAGGCACTCTATCGCAAACTCGGAATCGGCTCATCCAACAGCTTTCTTGAAGACTGTTGTTAGGGTACAGGTCATGTGATATTTATTTGTTTAGCCCTTTTTCGGGGACATTACAATATTTTTTTTGAAGACCTCCACGTAGATTTCTTAGCCTAGCAACAGTTCATGGCTAAAAGTGATTGGTTAAATGCTTGAATATAAAAAAGCAAACATCTGAAAGCAGCACAACTAGGGAGAAGCAATGAAAGGAAACTGACAATTTGTAATTATTTGACAAATATTGATGGATTATTTTTAGGCCAGCAAAGAAGACCTTGCAGGTCCTGACTGACCACCACTGGGACGACATAATATAATATGATATTTTCACTTGGGTTGTGTGATTAAAGCATGTTTTTGGTCATTCCGTTTTCCCCTTATGCTATCATAACCCAAGTTATGCTAGCATGCTCGATTTTCTGCCTTAAAAACAACTTTCAATTTTGTTAAAATGTGATTATGGATTTTACAATATTTATGGTGCGTCGCTATGGATCGCTGCTTTTTTACCAGCAAAACAAGTATAACTTTTAAGAGCAAAATAAGGTTACCTGAAATCCCTCGATTAACACAGAAGTCTAGAATCATCACTGTACATGTGGTTTAGAGGTATAAAATATCGTTGATTGTGTGTAGCTTGTCAAGATAATGGACAAGTAGAAATGCTTTGATTTCTTTTATCGTAAATTCCGGACTATAGAGCGCACCTGATTATAAGCCGCACCCACCACACTTTAGGATGATAACCGCTTTTGTACGTACACAAGCCGCACCTGTATATAAGATGCATGCGCCCACATTAAAACATGTAACACAATCAAAAAAGTAACCCAAACCCGACTCTAAGTCCCGCGATTGTAACTGAATTTATAGTACACAGTCCAAAAACCAAAGTGAACGGAAAATGATACCGGTACTTAAGGTTTGATGCAGACCTGCAGAGTCCGGGTCCCGTTGAAAGTAATCCAAGGAAAAAAAGTCTATATTTCTAAAGGTGAGGGTGGGAAAAATATATATCCACTATTGTCCGCTGCGTCCAAAAACACGTCTCACCTTTACTCCACTTCCCGTCAGCCCCCGTTGTTTTCGCCCCTTCTTTTTCACTCGCCCGTGGAAAACATATCAGAATAAGTCTCTAGAATAAATACATTACAAAAATATACAGTTGCAAATACATATTATACATGGTTACACATATTTACAAAGAAAGACGGTACACCGAGAGAGTTTTCAAAGTTTTAATAATAATAATATAACTTTCATCCCAAACCGTGACCGTGACAGGTAGCAACATGCTACTAGCAACACGCTCGCAAAACAGTAAACGGGTCTATTAAAAAAATATACCATACTTGTAAAAATCCCGGTAGACCATCCTCATCTTCCTCCTTATAACTGACGCCATCAAAGTCGTCTTCCTCAGTATCGGAAAGAAACTTTGTCATATAGACGTCGTCCCACGCTCCCTTATTCCAAAACACGCTAGCAACACGCTTGCAAAGTAAAGTTTACGTGCAATAGCTCTGTTTCCTTCTTTATTGGACTGCTCGATTGCTTTTAGCTTGATAGCTGCGTCATGTGCCTTTCTTTTTGCAATTTGCATGATGAGGGTAAATTTACGCTAATTTAATTTGTGCACAAGCTAAGAAGTTGCAGTCTTCCTCAGCGCATATATTCCAGCGGTCTAAATCTTACCTTTTGTACTCGAGCGCCGCTGGCGGCTGTTAGAAAAATTACATAAATTGGCCACATCACTGAAAAAGCCGCAGGGTTGAACGTTTGGGGAAAAAAGTAGCGGATTATAGTCCGGAATTTACAGTAGTTGAATATTTGTTATTGGTTTTCTAGATATTGTTACCGTATTTTCTGTTGTTCTAATAAAAAGTGGAATAAAAATTGTCCTGGGTACATGACTATCCATGACAATCACTATCCATGTTGGCTGCATTAGCATCAGCGCAGTTGCTCTGCCCTAGCATTGACTGACTGTGTTGCTAATGCTAGCAGCTATTTTATCTAGCTGCATTAGTTGCATACACTTCCTCTGCTTTTATTCCATCTATCCACCCATTTTCTGCAGCGGTTATCCTTAATAAGGTCACAGATGCTTTTGTTCCATTACTAGCAAAATAAGTATCTTTTTTCTTTATTTTAAATAAGAAAATTAATACTTAAACTGAGCAAAATGATCTGAAATCCTTCAACACTGAGCCTGAAGTCCAGAATCGCCTATGTACGTGAAAATCTGATGTTTGGTATATCACTGACCGACAATGGGAGTGGAATTGGAAGGTTAAACAGGTTTAGGTGTTTCAAAATTTGTGACCTGCTTTGCCAAAATAAGTCTCAACTTTAAATTTTTAGCTACAGGTGGATAACTGAGAAAAAAAACGAGAAAAATAATGAAAAAAAAAAAAATATATATATATATATATATGTATATTTTTACATTTTTCACTTTTTTGAAAGATATGACATTCAAAAACACTTTCTTCAAGTTTCATAATCAACCTAAATAGGGACAGTAACAAAAACAGCGATTAAAGTTCAATATTTCCGATTTTAGAAAATGGAATTAAACTTCTTTTAATATGTAATTGAATAAATATGTGCTGAAACGTATTCAGTCTGGTCTAATTATTTTCTTTTTTTGTGTTTTTATAAATGACTTGGTTAAAATTAAACCTTATAATTAAACTACCCATTTTAACTGTAAAAACATTTGAATGACATCACACAAAAAGCAAAAAAAAACAAAAACAACTTTAACGTGATTTGGTGGATTGAAGTCCATAATTCATCTGGCCGTATATTCGATATAATTCATAATTGACTATGATATCATTTTAAAGCTAATTTCCATGGATACAAAAAAATCAAATTTGATATTTGCCTCATTGTGACTCCTTTCGGGACATTTGAATCACTTAAGGATTCAAACTGGGGTTAAGGTTTCAAAAGGTGGTTACCTGTCAAGTCAAGTCATGTTTATTTGTATAGCCTTTAATCACAAGGAGTCTCAAAGAGCTGCACAGACCACAAGCTATTGAAAACTACAGACTATTATTACACCATCCCCTGAGCTAAAACCAACATGAGGGCAAGGAAAAACTCAAAAACCTCAGCATGACGACAATAAACCTTGAGAAGGGACAACACATGAGGTGATCCCATCAGGAGAATAGGTTTCCATGTAGTTTTTTTAACAAGGGTTAGAATAAAATAGAATAGAATATACCTTTATTATCATTGTTACAAAATGGGTTGAACATAGTGTGACAACGACGTGGCACTCCAGTTTCATATTTTAATGTGAGGATAAAAACAATTTATCAAAGATAGAAAGATAATTTACACAATGTTTATACAAGAAAGTGTGGGCATGTAGAGGCAGAAGATATTTACATTGGGTGTTAACTTACAGTATGGGATTGTATTAGTGCAATATACGGTAGTGCAAAATAGGCACCATTGTGCAAAGTAAGCATGGCATGAATACAATTATACATAGGATTTCAATTAAGTGTTTACTATTGTTAATGTTTCCAGAGCAAGGTTTTCAAACTGGGACGCTCAGAAGGTACGGCCTAGAGATTGAGACATTAACGGAAGAGAAACAATAACATCTAACAGTAAAATGCCCCCCAAAAGCCACACTTTGCGGGAATTGTAAGGTAATTACATAAAGTTTATTCTTACGAAATGTGTTCCAAATCTAAGAATGCAGCATGACACGTCATGCTAATGGCTTTAGCACGCTTCCACATGATCTTCCTCACCAAGTGTATTTAAAAACCCGCGCTACGAAAACAACATTTCCACAAGAACTGCAACGACTACTCTGGACGCAATTATTCTTTTCCTCCTGCCGCCATGTCCGGTAAACTCAAGGTTGTTGCTCTCGTCCTCCTTTTAGGTTTCTGCGTTTATACAAATGGTGAAACCATTGATTTGACGCACGCCTTTTGCAAGATCGTATGGTAAGACCTATGCTTGATTTTGTTGGGTTCTTAAACTGCGTTGGGTTCATAAATTGAAAAGCGCATACCGGCAATAGTAATCTGGGTTTAGGATTCCAGAAATGAGTAAATCCAGGTCTATTCCTGCAGGCTGCTTGGTGTGCCGTGTTCCAAGGCCAATATAGCCATGGTGACCCAAATTAAAGCCATGGGTTCGTACAAGGTAGGAAATTCGTGATTTCCTTTATTTGTACTATCAATGATGTATTTCCCACTGTGTTTTCAATCCAGCTCGGCCCAGTGACCCCTATATTAATCCAAGCAAATCACACCTCAGCAATAGGTCAATACGAGAGTGTTAACTTCACCTTGATACCAACCACCATGAGCCTGGGATGCCGCGTGGATGTGAGTCACATGATTTTTTTTCATGTATGCTATAGAGCAGGGATGTCTGTCTCCCTCCAAATTTTGTAGCATTGTTTTTCAGTATCATGCTTTATTATTCAGCCCACATTAGTAACATACTCTACGTATTATAGTCCTAGATGTCAAGGGATCTTCTCTAAATGTAACACATTTACTAACAATGGGGAAAAATATATTTTCATATTTCAATTCAAGTCATGTTTATTTGTTTAGCCCTTAATCACCACAAGGAGTCTCAAAGGGATGCAAAGACCACAGAATATTGCAAACTACACCATCCCCTGATCTAAAACCTACATGAGGGCAAGGAAAACCTCAAAAACCTCAACATGAGGAAAATGAAGAAACCTTGAGAAGGGACCGCACATGAGGCAATCCCCCTTCCAGGGTCATCAGGTGCAATGGATGTTGCAATAACAAACAATGAAATTAAAGATAAAATATAAAATAATTAAAGTATAATAGAAAATAGAAAATCAAATCAAAAGGATGGCCAGGTTACAATGGATGTAACATTAACAAACAATACACAGATATTATCAACATGAAATATAGGTCATCCATATGCTAGAGAATAGAGTTTTAGGCCTAGATCTAAACAGTTCCACTGAGGTTGCAGATCGAATCTCAGAGGGCATACCAGTCCACAAGACCAGGGCCCGAATGGAGAACGCTCTTGAACCTGCAGATTTCTTCTTGGCTCTTGGGATCACTGGTAAACCCGCATTTTCAGATTGAAGCAACATAGGGGGAAATTAAATCTGAAAGATATGAGGGAGCAAGTCCATGCTTGATTTTGTATAATACCAACAGAACCTTAAAATCACATCTTAAGCTAACAGGGAGCCAATGCAGGTTAGCTAAAATCGGGGTAATGTGATCAAACTTTCTTGTCTTAGTTAAAAGCCTCGCTGCAGGATTTTGTACAGGCTGCAGGCTCTTGATTTTGGACTTCGGGAGACCTGAGAGTAGTGCATTGGTAATCGAGACGGGAGGTAACAAACGCATGAATTATAATCTCCGCATCCGACTGAGACAGCATAGGGCGAATTTGGCGAAAATGGAAAAAAGCTGTTCTAGTAATATTCTTAACGTGTGTTTGAAAGGACAGATTGGGGTCAAACATGACTCCTAGATATTTTACTGAGTTACTCTGGGTGACATAACATAAGTCAATGTTCAGAGCAGTTTTTGAGAACTAGTTACGGCATTTAGATGGACCAATAACAGTTCGGTCTTTTCAGAGTTAAGGCGCAAGAAGTTGAATGACATCCATCTTTTATTTTAGTGAGGCAGGCCTCCAAATTTCCACAGTTTAGCGGGGCAGCTTCCTCCATCGGAAGATATAGTTGAGTCTCATCTGTATAGCAATGGAAATTTCTACCATACTTGCGAATAATATCACCTAATGGAAGCATGTAAATGCTTGAAAGAAGGGGGCCAAGTGCTGAACCCTGCGAAACACCACAGGTAACACTAAAAGGCTCAGATGTTATTTCACCATATTTGACACAGTGCGTCCTATTTGAGAGGTAGGATCTGAACCATAAGAGGACTGTTCCTAACAGACCAATCCATTTTTCCAACCGTTCTAGTAAGATATTTCGATCTATATCTGGCATTGAATGTGTTAACTGGTTTATTTTACCAGTTAAGTGAATTCAGTTTTAAACCTGAACCAACTCACCCCACTATAGAAACTCAACACTGCCCTCTAGCGGCCGGAGAGAGCATTTGCTTTGTATTTATTAAAAAAAGACATACTTGGACATTTACGCGCTGTATTATAGAGTAAACCCATGCTATAATGCGGTTCAATTTTCTCGGTCTCATGACTTAACTGATTTGCATCGTGCATTGTCTTCCGATTGGCTAAACAGCCTCTTCGCTTTGTTGGTTTGTGTTTTTCTATTGGACACAACAGAAAAACAACATAGACAATTTAAAAAACTAAACTAAATATTTGGATTCGATCATCTGGGGTGGGCAAATGTTTTGTATCTACCAATACAGTTTCAAATCCGTCACTGCCATTTCCAAAAGATCTATCTCTATTTTCGGATTTGTATTTTCTTGTTTGTGTATTTTTTTTTAATCATTACATTCAGGCTAAAATAAAAAAAAAAAATTTAAAAAGCATACAGGCTTTTACAATAAAATGATATATTTCTTAGTTTTGTCTATAAAAAAACATTTATTCATAATGGCTTTGAGCAGCTCATAATTAAAGCAGAATCATATTTTTCTCCATTTACCATTTACCATTTTTAAAGCACTGGATTTGATAATATGCATTGAAAGCTCCAAATGCAAAATGTTGAGCCAGGAAGTTTCCATTTTTTGTTAAATTTGATAAATAAAATAAACACACAGGAAAAATAGCAAGTAAAGACTAATGTGGCCAGGCATTCGAATGTCTGGGACACTGGGACAATTTATATCTGTACATTCAAGGAAACTGTGGGGGTCAGATGCATCGACATTTCGTTCTGTATACATTTCGTTCTGTATACACGTGTACTAGAATGACAATAAAGTAGATCTGAATCTGAATCTGAATCTGAATCTGGGGACTTGCGTGCCACCATTTTTTTTTACTTTTTCATACATGTTATCATTATATTTTTAACATTTCGTTTGCCGGGCTGGATAAAAAAGCTTTACGGGGCGCATCTGGCCTGCGGGGCGTAGTTTTCCTATCCCTTGTATAATACAGTAATACGAGATATAACCCTAACCCTGAACCTTTTATATGTGTACACAATTACTATTGTAATCCCTCGCTACATTGCGCGTTGTATTTTGCGATCTGAGTGCAAAATACTTGTTTAAAAATGTAAAATATATTTAAAATAATCTAAGCCTTGCTGTATACTACTTGCATAATCTCAGAAGCGTGACATTACAGCCAATATATGAACTGCAGTTTGAGGCTGGGATCCAGTATCCCCAATCGACTATTGCTAAGTGCAGGGGCCAAGAGAGAATAGTGTGACATGTGGGAGGCTCGTTTTTTCGTCCTTTTTGCCCAAATGAACAGCACCCGGGGAGCTGGAATCCATCATTCCCAATCGCTCGTTGCTGCAAGCTGGGGAATTTTTTGTCATGCCTGGTGTCTTTTTTTTTATGCTGTTCCATCCACTGAAAGCAACCTGCACTCCTGTGGTCGTGATCCATAAACTCCGATCGCATATTGCTGCGACCGAGGACCGGCAGAGCACGTTTTTTTCGTGCCGGGTGGCTCTTTTTTGCTGGTTATATGCGCCTATAATGAACTGCACTCATAGCTTATATGAAATAATATCTTTTTATTAAACAGATTTGTGCCCTGCGACTGGTTGGCAACCAGTTCAGGGTGTCCCCTGCCAACTGCCCGAGGATAGCTGGGATGGGCTCCAGCACCCCCGCGACCTTACTGAGGATAAGCGGTGCAGATAACGGATGGATGGATGGATAAAACAGATGAATTATTTCAATTATTACACAATGAAAAAACAAAGGTAGCAATGTACACTAGACTGGATAGATAGAAGCCAATCATTTTTTTGGGCTCAATGACCTATGCATTTTTACCATGCAACATTTAATAAAATGATATTGATTCTGGCGTACCACCAGAGTCAATCTACGTCCCAGTCGTGTTCTCCGCAGTAAAGGTAGTGCGTGCACCCCTCGTGTAGAAGCAATAACTCATTCCAACTGATGAATTTTTTTAGGGTAGTTCAACATCCGCCGTTTGGTCCAGCCTCTTCGATAACGGCACCAACTACTGTAATCTTCGCAACGTGATACAAGGTACACTTTTTTTTTAGATTTTACCTTACATTGCTCTTATTTTGATCGCTGCAATTTCTTGTCTCCGCAGGAAGCGGCCTCTCCAAGGCTCCGGGCTTTGTCGAGTACACCAACGAATGGCTCTGCCTGGGTTACGGATTTTCAGCCTGCAAAGGCTAATGATTCAGAGATTGAGTTGAGCTGTGTTTGCTACTACTGATAATACACTAATTGAAATAAAGCTATAAGCAATGTTTTGTACTTTGTTTTCTATGAGCTATTCAATCCACTTCCAAAAGATGGCAGTATGCATAATAAACTAGTGCTTATCTGTTAAAGTTAGAATTAAAAATGTCATCTTTCTCGTCATTAATTGCAACATTGTTGACAACAAAATTTGATACGGGTATTTCAGCATAAACATGTAATAAAAATATATATACATAA
Source organism: Urocampus carinirostris (assembly GCF_059441175.1). Taxonomy (NCBI): domain Eukaryota; kingdom Metazoa; phylum Chordata; class Actinopteri; order Syngnathiformes; family Syngnathidae; genus Urocampus; species Urocampus carinirostris. Next base: position 64,221,487 of record NC_142349.1, on the reverse strand, counting down.
AGAAGAATGTTAGGATAAATAGACAAATTTCTCTGTGTGCCCTGTGACTGGCTGGCAACCAGTTCAGGGTGTCCCCTGCCCACTGCCCGAAGATAGCTGGGATGGGCTCCAGCCCTCCCGCGACCCTACTGAAGATAAGCAGTGCAGATAATGGATGGTTGGATGTTTTTTTTTTCCATTGTTTGGTAGTGTAGGTATCAACATGAAAGTCCTTAAGGGGGCAGAGTGTATTATATGACCACTAGATGTCGCTGTATGGTGTAGTGCAAAGAAAAACAAGTGATTAAGCACAAGAAAGAATACAAACTACAGAGACTCAAAGTGACCAAAACGATGCATTTTAATTCTCATTTCTGAGGTTTATGGGTACCCATAGCAACAAGATGGCTGACAACTATGTCAGGTCCCTTTATGTGTGACTCATCTTATATAAAATAAATGCAAATATCTGGACCTAGGAATACTTTGAAAAATACATATTTATAAGATAGTTCATGAATTTTGTTTATTTTAAAATCAATATTGTTGTTATTTTATGAAAATGTTTTTTATCGCTTGGAGGGGCTAAATGATAAACACTGTCCCTCAAAGCGGCGCTGCCACGAGCGGCTGCCTTTTCCAGCAGCTGCCCTATTGTTTTATTGTCTGCTCCTATCTTCGGTGTTTTTTCTTCCCGTTTTGACAACTACACTATGGATTACTTCCATCCTATGGACATGGGTATTAACGCACAAGAAATGCGTGTATTCAAGGAATTTCAACTCCTTGCCCTGAAAAATTCTCGTGCCGGCGTGATGAAGGGGCCTATCGTGGAAGAAAAGCCGGAGCTAGCGAAGCGGCTAGCGGTGTTATAAGTCTTCGGTACCATCCGTAATCATGGTAAATGCGAACTCACGACCAAATAAGATCGAGTGCTGGTGGAAAACATCGAGGCGCACAGGGAGCGCAGTTGCTGTGTTTTGCGGAATCGTGGCTCACGTTTAGCATTCCGGACGCTAACGTGTAGCCACCCGGAGCTACCCGGAGCAATCCGGCTTCAACGTCGCTAAACAGAGACACGAAAGCCGGGGGGAATCGGAGAGGAGGCGGACTTGCTAACACGAGGTGGTGTATCCCTGGATTTTCACAAAGAAAAGTTTTCCATCTGCCGCAGGGATGTCGAATTTTTGGACTGGCGTGACGTCATCCACTTCGCTACAAGCACCCCTAGGGCATCATGTTCATCTGTTAATAAACAACGGGGTAGACTGCTGGAAGTGTGAATTTCCCTACGGGGATGAATAAAGTATCTATCTATCTATCTATCTATCTATCTATCTATCTATCTTTACAAAAAGTGTTAAAGCCCAAAAATATGCAACAAGGAAAAGTAAGTAAGTATGAATCAGAAATAATATACAGAGTTTAACAGGAGTCTTGCAGAAGTTTGCGTGTATCCGAACAGGATTAATGGCTCATGTTTTGAACGAGATGGAGAAAATTTGCATGCAATCAAATTTGTCTCTGAGCCACAGGTTCTCATAGAAAGATCCATATATGGCTCGCGAGCCATAGGTTCCCGACCCCTGGGTTAAGGGATCCACACACACATACAAAATACCGTAACTGCAGGGCACATGTGTGCACCCACCAACCAACATGCAATTATTAGCATGTATGTATGATCTTCAAACAGTGATAAATGCATCAAAAATATCGTTTTGTTACATAAGTAAAATATACTCTTATTACTTATTATCCTCCACATTATCTAGAGGTGCCACGTCAGCTGGGTGGTTAGCATGCAGCCCCATGGTGCGGAGGTACAGGGTTTAATTCCTTGCAACTCCACACTGCAAAACGTCTTTCTAAGAGAAAAACATTTTTTTGAAGAAAAAAATATTTAGTATTTAGAATATTCTTATTATTGATATTAATATTCTTATTATTATAATATAGTAATAATGACAATGATAATAATAAAAATAATGATGATAATAATAAGGGTTCAGTTCCCGCTAATGCAGCATCCCCCAATGCCTGCATGCACCCCCCCAAAAAATAATAATAATTACTATTATCATTATTGTTGTTGTTGTCGATCTTGTTGTTGTTGTTGGCGCCACCAAGCTGTACTTCCCCAAGACCAGGGTTGGGTAGGGTTACTTTAACTTGATTACTTTCAATTACTTTTGGATTACTCCAATACCAAATATGCTAATAAAAGACAAAACGAACTGGATATGAATAAAATTATAACATTTTGTGCAGGCTTGGGGAGTGACGGAATACATGGAACGGCAAAAATGATGTTGGCAAGCTGTTTGGATTTATTTTCATTTTGTTTCTGTCGCATTTTATGTTAGTTTTGCTGGAGATCAAAGGGATCAAAGCCTGGAGAGAAAGCTTACCACGTGTCGTGAGTCATCATTTGATTCATATTTAGTCAAGTCAAGTCAAGTCATTTTTATTTGTATAGCCCTTAATCACAAAGAGTCTCAAAGGGCCTCAAAGGTTATTACACAGACCAATTTTTCAGACTATTATTACACCATCCCCTGATCTGGAACCAACATGAGGGCAAGGAAAAACTCAAAAAACCTCAACATGAGGAAAATGAAGAAACCTTGAGAAGGGACGCACATGTGGTATCCCCCTTCCAGGATGATGAGGCTGCAATGGATGTTGCAATAACAAATAATACACAGATATTGTCTTTTATTAGCATATTTGGTATTGGAGTAATCCAAAAGTAATTTAAAGTAATCCAGTTAAAGTAACCCTACCCAACCCTGCCCAAGACACACCACAGAAAAATATGCCCCTACGACCCAAGTGGTAAAGGAAAACCCCACCCGACCACCAATATTATGATTATGATGATAATAATAATAATAATAATAATTATCATCATCATTATTACTATTATTATTATCATCATCGTCGTCGTCATTATTAGATGCAACTAGTTACTTAAAACAAAGACTAACATGCTCAGAGACCGTTACTACACCAGGGCCATCATAACCCTAAACTTGTACAAAAAAAACCTGGAAAAAAATATATTTCAAAAGTATGAAAACATATCATACATATTATAAATTAGGCCAGTCGACAAGCAAGACCTTGAAAAGTACATTTTAACAATTCTATTAAAAGTCTGACGTGCGTTAATTTGGCCACAAGGAGACAGTATAATGCAGTGATATCAACAAATCAGGAGATGAACTGTTAAAGGAAGGTCAAATCTAAGATTTTTAAAACAGTGACCTGATATAGGTGCCCACACTAAACCTAACCTAGAGTCCATCCTGATTCTTATTTTGTTTGAAGAAATTGAAAAACGAAATCCACCTTTCTTTTGTTTGCCACAAATTGTAACAAGGACATCAAATTTGCTCCAAGCTCAGGTAACAACCAATCATTGCCATCCTTAGAAAACAGGGAAGTTCTGATTCAAATCAAATTCTGAAATCAGGGGCGTCAGTTTATAGAGTGCTTCGAGGTCCTAAGATTACCCACAATGCATTGCTGGCGGCCATTTTGGAAGTCCACAAAGCTTTTCACTTCATTGTTATTGTTCAGCGAACCAGTTAGATTCTACATTGTAATGCCGAATACGTGCGTTATTGTTGGCTGTTGTAGCCGAGGGGAAAAGGGTGGGAAGGGCTTCTTTAGACATCCGAAGTGTGTTGTAAACAGGGGATTGAAGTTCAGGAGAAAAGTGAACGGCGAAGACGAATGTGGCTGGCAGCTATCAACCGGTCGAATTTGCCAAAGCTTGACTGTGTTCGTGTTTGTTCTGACCACTTTCTGACAGGTAAATTGAATTATTTATGATGTAGAAATAAATTTTAAAAAGGTTATGGGACATGTGTACTTCATGTACATCTGTCGACACCATTCAAGTATGGCTAGGTTAAATCAGGTCAAATCTGTCGTTGGCTTCCATACTTTTGAAAATCCTTCAGTTCACAAAAGGGACTTGGGTGGAAAATAAGATAGTTAACAAGTTCGAAGTAAGTCACACACGGCAACACATCGGGATCAGACTTCCAGTCCTTGTTTTTAATTTTGTAGGGATCCAATTTTCCAATAAAATGCAACTTCGCAGCGTACCGCTCGCGTGCTTGCTTGTCTAAACTCTCCACGTAGTTTTCCATAGTGTTGATGGACAAAATCCGTACACAAACGAAGCTAGTTGAGTAAATAAATAGACAAACTGAGTAAATATTTGCTCCTCTCGCTATCACCGCTTGTAATCGACAGACTTCCAAGATGCCGGCACGAAGCCGTGTTACTATTTTTAGCACAAAGCGCGGAGCCCTCTATATGTCATATTTGGTTGTGTGTCATCAGTAGCGAATGGTACACAGTGTGTGGCTTTCAGGGTATTTAGGGTTAGGGTTTAGGGTTAGGGTGAGGGTTAAACATTTTTAGACAGAAGGCCTCTATGAGAGTATATGTGACGTCTAAGATATTTATGTTTATGGTCACAAGTTTGAAGGTATTTCTGGTGTTGATATGGGGAAGAAGCCATATTTGTTTTGGAGAGTGCAGGTTGCAAACTTGACCACTAGAGGAAGCGTGTCGCCAGTGAATGGTATGCTGTGTAACGACTTCTTCAGACAATTATAAGATGCCGTCACACAAGAAAGACACGACTCTTGTCAACGGCATCTGCTTCACGGCCAGAAATCTTCTGTCAACATGTGACGGATAGATCAGAACCATGTCAACTGTGGTTCTGGATTTGTGTACATCGCAGCAAGGCTTTAGGGCTAGGACCTTAGCTTGGCCTTTTGGCTGAGAGTAAGTGTCCCGGATCCTAGGCTTTGTAGCGTATTATGAACTGACTGATAACGGATCATGGATAATGAATAATGGAGATGGAACAATAACCCTTAAAAACCCCTTTTCTTCATCCTGAAATAAAAATGGGTTTGTAAAATGTTTATAACAACTACAATTTAGTCAAAAGGACTGTGGGTCATTTTTGGATGTTTAAATTGTTTTTTTGATGAAAAATTGCGAGATGGGACTGTTTGAGGAGCAAAACAAGGGTATTTACGTTTTTTTGTGTGTAAAAAAACATAAAATGGCGTTCTGGCGACCGTTTTGTACGGCTCCTGGGCATTTATTTTGATTTTTTAATGAGAGAATTTAGCTTAGAATGTAATATAAGTTCTGCTTATGTGATGTTTTTGGTCTATGTTTATGCCATTTCCTGAAGTTTAAACAAGAATACTGGACACATTTTTTTTCAATTGTTCTTGTGCGTTCTTTTCTTCACCCTGAAATAAAAACAGATAAAATTGTCACGGTTGCCATGGCGCCCAGTTGGTCCCAGCCGGGTGGCGCCGGGTTCTGTCGCGGTTGCCACGACGCCCAATTGGCTCCGCCCATGGACACCGGCTGAGACGAGTTGACTGATTGCTTGGGAGTACTTAAACGCGGTCCTTTGAGCCGTTAGTTGTCTGAGCGTCTGTGAAGCTTCTGCAAGACTCCTGTTAAACTCTTTGAAATGCCTAGTCCGTGAATTTGCCTGCGTTTGATCCTGTTTTATTTTCGGCCTAAATTGTTTGATTTTTACCACTCTTTTGTTTGGATTTCAACCCTCTTCCGCGACCATCGATCCCCGGATCGAGTGTGCGCGAACTCCACCTCTCCCTAATAAATTGTGAGTACGTTATGCTATTGGGTTCTCCTTCCTGTTTCCTGCCCTGGGTCTTGACATAAAACTATCTTCTGGATACCGGCTATTCTGTGTGAGGCCTGTAACAAATACACGGTCATTGATGACTAGGTAGTTACTTTCGGATTAACGCGATACATTTTGCCGTCAGTAATGTCAGTGTCTGAAATAACGTCCGCCTGGGGCGTGCATCTTTTACGTCGGGCGTACAACTTACAAAACGTCTCCATTCGGGTGGCCGACAACTTTTTCAAGGGAATTTTTTTTTTTCTTTTTTTTCTTTTTTTTTTTAAATAAAACGTTTGCTTTGTTCCGATTTCGAAATCTTCGTTCGGTTTGGAAATTTCGGAATTTCGGTTCGTTTGGCAATTTGCCTACTCTGCAGCCAATCAGAAGTCTGCATCGAATGACTTCGTCCGGATTTATAAGGTTAAGTCAAGTCAAGTCATGTTCATTTGTATAGCCGTTAATCACAAGGAGTCTCAAAGGGCTGCATGGACTATTTCAAATTACAGAGTAATGTAACACCATCCCCTGATCTAAAACGTACATGAGGGCAAGGAAAAACTCAAAAACCTCATCATGAGGAGAATGAAGAAAACTTGAGAAAGGACCGCACATTAGGTACGCTTAATAAGGGGAATTGCAATCATCAGTAATTAGTAATGTATTGGATTCTTGTAGTTGTTCTTCCAACTGTTGTACTTGTATTTTTCTGTAGTAGGATTTCTCTAGTATTTCTGTAGTATTTTTGTAGTACTCCTGCGGTCGTGCATTTGCACATCATTTCCCAAAGTAGACGCACAGAGAACACAAGAAAAATGGATAGGTGCATAGGAATCAAGCCAAAACCTCAGACCCAGAAGATTCAAAAGAAGGTAACAAAATTGATGACGCTACAAAACGTAAACATACATTAAAAGCATCGTGGAAAGAAGAGTTCAAGTGGCTTGTAGCAGACGACGGCAACACAAACATTGCATGAATGAAGATGAGTAAATACAGGTACATAGTGATGGCAGATGGAAAACAGCGATGTCATATACATACAATGAAAGTAAAGTAGATGTATAGTGAACTTAATTTTAAAGTGTTATTCTGTTATATATTCTGATGATCAATCCATAATAGTTTGCAACAATGGTTTTTTTTTTGCGATGAGTTGTCTTATTGTGTTTCAAGTTGTGAAAAATAGGGCAGGCAACTTTATGGCTGGTGTCCGGTAACTTTTTCTCATGAGTTTCAGACACTGGTAATGTGTGGATTAAGTGAGTTACCTTTGAAATGAAATGATTAGTAACCAAAATAAATTACCGTATTTTCCGCACTATAGGGCGCGGGTTATAGGGCGCACCCCCCAAAAATAGTTTTTGGTCCTATATCTTCCATACATAAGGCGCACCGGATTATGAGGCGCTACAATGGGAACGTCGACAAAACAGTCAGATAGTTCAGTCAAACTTATTACCCCATTAACACTCCGAAAGCTTGCAAAGAAGCAAATACGTGTCGTAGACACGTGCGGATGTGGTGTCCGTACGATGTCACTCAAATGCATCGTTCCAAATATCATTCGGAAGGTTAAAGTCTTGGGATTCAAGAAATGCCAACCATTCCTTAGTTTCTATTTTCTTTTTCGCTCGCAACTTTACTGTGCATATGACAATAAACACTTGGAATTGAGTTTAATTTAAAAAAAGACCCATCACAGAAACATCGATATCACTCTGAAACAAGATACTGGGAAAATATATAGCCGGAGTAGCTCACCAAAGTCGTTGTGTTCAATAATAATGTGCAACTATGGTCCTCATATCCTTGAGTGTAGTAAATCCAGGAGAGTAAAATATTTACAAATACAGTACAGAATAAAATACTGTTTACTCTATGCCGTGAGTTCTACCCAACATGCTATTCACATTCATCTTTTTCGGCCAATTGCAGGCTTTGTTTTTTCCCTTTAGCCTATGCAAGCCTGTAAATGATAAAAAGGATCCGCCCCCTTTACCTCCGAACAACTTTAGCCAATAGTGATCGATTCAACTGATGATTGACACATCTTTTTCGGCCAATTGCAGGGTTTGTTTTGCCCCTTTAGCCTATGCGAGCCTGTAAATGATAAAAAGGATCCGCCCCCTTTACCGCCGAATAACTTTAGCCAATAGTGATCGATTCAAATGATGATTGACACATTGGTTAGCCAATGAAACGCCGGTATATAAATCCCAGCATACAACGCGGACTACTTCGCGTTCGGGGGAAAATCTAGTCGGCGGCTGCTTGCATTAGTTGCAAGACTTTGCGACTTAATATTGATCCATATATAAGGCGCACTGTATTATAAGGCGCATGGTCAGCTTTTGAAAAAAATTAAGACTTTTAGGTGCGCCTTATAGTGCGGAAAATACGGTACTGTTTTTTTTTTAATAATGTGCCCAACACTGAGATATAGCATGTGTGTGTCAAGTTCTACATCAGACATATTCATTATCTGTGAATGTACTTATTTGAAATTCCAATGCCCTTTCACGGACCATGCTGATTTTACACATTAAATGCGCTTCAACAAAAAAGGGCCATCCAGATCATGCAAGTCACATGTGGGAGTCATTTCCAAAGAACTGCATCTATTATCTCCATGCTGTCTTTGTTTGTTTTTTTAAGGCGACCCGAAGTCAGAACATCCTCATTCATCCCGTGAGCTCAACAAAAAGCTTTTCTTTTTTTTCCGGAAGGATTTGTTGCGCACACGGGTTTGTTGGGACGGACAAATTAGACAGAGGGCATCAAATCTGAGCAGGCTTCTTTGAATTGTGTGGAGAATGTTTGCCAAATTGCTCATTCAAACTGTGGAAATTCATGTTCGCACTGATGAACCTTTTGTGTGAGCGGATGTTTTTTTTCTTTGTGACCACAGCGGCAGTGTCCAAAAAGATGTTTTTAAAATAAAAAATAAGAAGTTGATTTATTTATTTGTAAAGCACTTTTCAGGCAAAAAAAAACTTTTAGCATACAAAAAGACAGCAAAATCCTCAACACCCCCCCTCCGACAACCCAAAACAACTCATGCACATGCTCACACAATGGTTAAAATACAATAAGAACAAAATAAGTAGTGATAGAGATGAAATATGATTATGCCACGGCACAGACTAACCATGTGAGGAAAGGGACCCGAGGGAGGCTTATTCCCACTGATAGGGATGGCAGTCGATGGCTCCAGGATTTTCAGACATTGAACCACATCCTACCAGTGTGGTACCCCCAAATGAGGAAACACTGAAATATAGAAATAGAAATATAAAATTAAAAAAAACTACAGAACAAAACATAAAAGTATGACATAAGAGTAAAGTATTGGACAGTAAAAGATTATAAGTTAAACAGATCAAAAATAAAAATGTGTCACAAACCAGGACAGGAAACAGGAATGAGAACCCAATCGCGTAACGTTACTCACAGTTTATTGGGGAGACGAGGAATGAGTGCACACTCGATCTGAAGATCGTGGGTCGCGGAAGTAGCTTGAGCGTAACGAGGGAGTGGTCAAAATCAAACAGATCGGGCCGAAAAAAAAACTGGATCAAAACACAGGCGAAAACAAGGATTCACAGGACTTGGAATATCACAAAAGAGTCTAGCAGGAGTTTCGCAGACGCTCTGACACCGGGTGACTCACAAGACAGTGTTTAAGTAGTCCGGCAGCAATCTGTCAACGCGTTTCAGCTGGTGTCAATGGGCGGGGACCAATTGGGCGCTATGGCAACCGTGACAAAATGATCAGTTAAAACCTACATTAAGAAAGTGGGCTTGGAGCCTCCTTTTCAAAATTGGAAGGGTCCCTGCAGACTGATGTCCTCCGGCAGACTGTTCCATAGATGAGGACCAAAATGGCTGAATGCTAATTCCACCCATGTGTTTAATTCCAGTGTTGGGAATAAGCCGTTATGAATAACATAGTTCCATACTGGCGATATTTTTTTCTGTAATGGGGTAAATTACCGTTATTTATTCCGCCATTAGAATGCGGTTACCATTCCTGACGGTGAAAAGCGGTGCGTTACTGTGAATAAATGGAGACGAGACGTGTTGGCGTGGACGAGTATTTACTTTTGCGTGTGTCGCAAGTGAACTATAACATACAACTATAAAAAATAGCCCAGTAACAATGTGTCTTAATGTGTAATGTAGTTCTCATGTTATCAAGCACGTGTTATCACATAGCGAGAGGGATTGGATAGTCACTTTGTATTATTTTACTGTTGACTTTTGTTGTGAACAAAATATTTAAAGTGCAGTTGCCTATTTCTATTTGACCAGTGTTTCAAGTTGTGAGAGTTTGTTTGATTCATTTTACACTGCAGTGTTAAACACGCTTTATATTGTCCGACTGTTTACTTTTGTTGTACAGTAGCATATGTCTACTTGAGCAGTTGTCTGACCAGAGATTGTGATTTATTCTATAAATTTAAAGTCACTTTATATTGTTTTACAGTTGTTGAACAAATTAGTTGAAGTACAGTAGCATACGTCCATTTGACCAGTTGTCTCAGCTCATGAGAGTTAGATTCAATTTATTAAACTCATTTTATATTGTTCACTGCCGATTGTCATTTTATTATATTGTTTATTGTTTATTTTTGTTTGTACTTCCAGTTTATGATAAATCTGCTGCTAGTGAGGTGCGATAAATATCACAAGGTTCTATAACACAACTTACTACCCGTCTGTTCTTCTCAAATACTACTTTACTCAGTACATTTCAAATTATTTGAATTACAACAACTTCTTTCAAAGTAAAGGAAATAGTTACTTTCCCAGGTAACTAATTACTTTGAATATAGAGTAATTCAGTTAGTAACTCAGATACTTTTTGGAAGAAGTAGAGAGTAACTATAAATTATTACTTTTTTAACATAACATGCTCAACTCTTACTACATTTTATCACTAGTGCACATCCAAAAAGCAGTTTCTCATTTCTTTGAACAAGTTAGAGATGTTTTTGTACACTCACAAAAATAGTGTGGTACAATTCTCTGCTGTTTCCTACATTATCAGCTGCATCTTTCATGTTGGTTATAATGGATTATCACGGGTCACAATGGATTATAATGGGTGACCATGGAATTGTCTCGCCACCCGCGACATTTAGTCATTAGTTTATTGCATACACCTTTACATGTAAAAGATGTAAACACACTATGTCAACATGTGTCCTCATTTAAACATTTTCATGACTTATTTCACAAATCACTGTGAGGTTCCAACACGCCAATGCCGGCAAGAGGGCGCCCTGGAACGGATGGCCTGAATGAGCAAATCTGGTACTTTAGTATTTAAAGTGATTACACAACACCGATTAGACGCAGAACGTGTAGTGTCCCTCCCCACAATCATGCGGATTGGTTCCAAAAATTCCACGTGCAATTGATCTCAAGAAAATCATTTTGACGTTGACAGTTTGACCTCATATCCCCTAGAGCTGTGACGTTGCCGGATGACCACAATGTTCAAAACAATAGGGGGTCCTGTTGAAAAACAGACGGCCATTGTAGTAATCAGTAAATGCATAGCGCTCATTTCCGCTTTTGATTGCTTTGTCCAAGTTGCATGCATTGATCATCAAATGCTGCATAAGGTTAGTTTACCTGCCGTCGTGGACAATGTGCGTTCCATTATTTGCCTTTGCCTCCTTTTAGGTATGTGATTGTGACTTTTTCTCTTATGTTTATATAATATTGTCCAGATAGCACCCCGTTAGCATGCAGGCTCCCAAAGGCTTCCAGTTTTGTTTGGTCTAGGTCAGCCGCGTGAGTAGTCGGCTAGCTAGATGGACTGCCATGCTCGCTTTTTCCCACGGCTGGGTTCGGTTTGTTGCAGTTTTTGCTCCCGGTTATCCTGGCTGCTTACCACATGTTTTCGGTCATGTGTCAAAGCCTCTCCTTTTCTTTTCGTTGTTCTTCCGGGTTCGTCCTCCGACATCCGGCTAGCCTGCCATGCTCATTTGGTATAACTACGGCTGGGTTCATGTTTGTTGCAGTGGGAGTTTTTTGTTGTTGTTAGCTCCTGGTTATCCTGGCTGCCTACTGCGTGTTTTTGGTCGGCCAGCCTCCTGTTTTTCTGCCGATCTGTCCCGGGTGGCCCTTTTTAGCAGCCGGCCAACCTGCCATGTCCTGACTGGTTTAGCCCCTATTAGAGCTCTGTGTGGCACTTTTGGATTCAAAACCTTTTGGACTCAAAGCCTTTTCGACTTATTAGAATTTAAACCAGTAGGGTGACTGGCTTGCTAGGGGTCTGGTGTTCTTCACATGGCGTCACAGCTCAGGAAGTCAAAGAAGGCAGACTGTCTTTAAAATGCATCATCTCGAAAAAAAAAATTGTATATACAAATTACATATAAATAGATGTTCTGCAAAAAATCTTGTACTATTTTATTACATTTTATATGTTAAGGGCATCATTGACAGACCTTCATTTTCCCACTTGCACTGCGCTTAAGAAAGCCCTAAACGCCTCACTGTAGTGATGGGAAAGTGAAGCCTCGTGGAGCAGTGAGACCTTGGGTGACATGTGTCACACATTGGTTCATTAATCGATGTTTCATTCATTTCTTACTGGCCTATGCTGCACTAGTGGAGTCTTACAGCTGTTTCATTGTGATATCAAAACGAAGTCCTGAAGAATCAATCTGAAATCTTGATAACATGTTTTTCATCAACAAATAAATATATCAACGATGCATGTCTATAATTTAAAAAAAAAGTTTTTATGGATTTTATATTTAAAATAATTGTGTTCAATGAAGAGGGACTTAATCCTTTTCGTCCTGTGGCCATGGTTTCTCCAGCCGAAACTGAAACAATGAATGAAGGAAGTGACTGACATCACTATTGCTAAATATTAATGACTGACTAACTAACTAACTAAAACAATAATCTATCACTTTATCAGTCTGTTCTGAACACTTTAACACGCTACTGGTGCTGTGTCATTCAAGAACGAAATGGCTCTATGAGATGGCTCTTGGGAGTGAACGACAGGACCTGGCTCCCCAACAATCAAGAGCCGGTTCCCTTTGAGACACTTTTTTTCTTTTGTAAATGGTCAATATGCACTTTTCCCAAGGTGGAGGTACAGGGAAGAAACACTGACCAGTGCAGCAATAGACCTTTAATTCGATACACAGGAAGTCAGAAATTGGGGCAACAGTATCAAGATAACCAGAAGCAGCATTCGTGGTTCAAGACGTGAAGGCTAATGTTCAAATGTTCTGCATACGGTACTCGTGGTCAGGAAAAGAGGCAAGAGTTCGGTACACTGGAAACAAAAAAGGATGTGACAAACGAGGCAACGGTCTAGCACCCAACTGAGGAAACAGGGTTTAACTAGTCAAGTCAAGTCACATTTATTTGTATGGACTTTAAGCACAAAGAGTCTCAAAGGACTGCGCAGGCCACAACTACACCATCCCCGGATCTGAAACAGACATGCGGGCAAGAGAAAACTTAAAACCTTAACATCAAGAAAACAAGAAACCTTGAGGAGAGATGACGCAAGTGGTAATCCCCCTTCCAGGATGACCAGGCTGCGATAGATTTTGCATCAGGTAACAATACACAAAACGTAGTGAACATTAATTTGAGAAAAAAACCCCACATGTAATAGGGGTGGGACAAAAAATCAATTCATGTTTGTATCGTGATTTTATTTTTGGGGATTTTTAAAATCGATTTTTGTGACTTCATATCCAGTATTTTCGTGGTAGTATTGTTTCAGTATTTTTAGTGTATTTCCAGAATAATATATTTTTTAGTATTTAAAAAAATATATTTTTGTAACATTTTGTAACATTTTAGTAGTAGTAGTATTTCAGTATAATAGTGGGAGATTGATACATCTCGTTTGGAGTCATTGGTGACCAAACCCCCTAATTCCAACTCCTAATGCCGAGCGCCAAGCAGGGAGTCAATGGGTGCCAATGTTATAAGTCTTGTGTATGACCTGGGCGAGGCTTGAACCACCAATCTCCCAGTCTCGGGCAGGCGCCCTAACCCCACCAACTGGTCTATTATAAGGATAGTTATCATGGGTTTTGTGGTGTTTGTTGTGCATGCAGGCAATACACAAAGAGGTAAGTATTAGTTTCAGGAGCGAGCAGCAGCAAGTCAACTGCAGGAGAGAGAGTGGGAAAGGTGAGATGGCACAACATTCATTTGGACAGGTAACTTAAAATTAGTTTTATCTGGTTATATCAGTATCAGAAATTATTTTCCCCCAATTTCATTAACACTCCACTTATTGAAACATGAATATTTTGTTTGTTTGTTTGTACATGATTCAATTATTTGTTTGTTTGTACATGATTCAAATTGAATCTTTTCTTCCGGCGCCGTCACGAATGGCAGCCACTCCAGCAGCTCCCGTGTTATTTTCGATTGTTCTCTATTGTTCTCAGCTCAGGGATGCTGCTGGAAATGTGAATTACCCTTCGGGGATGAACAAAGTATCTATCTATCTATCTATCTATCTATCTATCTATTATGGTAGCGATATTTTTGGTCATTTTCTGTACTGAGAAGAAAATTACATGTTTTTGAGATGAAGTGTTTGAGGAGTATGTTATGAATGACAAGAGAGATTGAGAAATGAAATTGTGAGAGACAGAACTGGAGTGGTAGTAGAACTGAGCAAGCGTGTGGATATGAGAGTACTCGGGTAGTTTGGACACATGGACACACGACTTGTATGTACTCTTTACCTGGTTGTCGCCACCATGCGAGCCAAATAAACTATTTTTGTCTCATCAGACCAGAGGATATCTTTCCAGTATGTCATGGTCGCCATGGCGACCGGTCTGCCCCACCCCCTGGGCACCAGCTGAAGCAGATCAGCTAATTGCGTGGCTGCTATTTAAGGTTGGGTTGTGGGTATTGCGGGCGTTGGCTCATTACACATTGTCTGTTCTGTTATGCCTTGTCCTGTTTAGTTGAGTTGGAAGAAACCTGTGTTTGCACGTTTTTGTTAAAGCCTGTTTGTTCTGTCTTGTCCCTGAGTTTTGGACAACTTTTATTTTGGTAAATAAAAGTTTTGATCGTCACGCAATTGAGTTCTCCCTTCCTGCCTCCTGCCTCAGTTCTGGTCCGGTCACCCCTTCCACCTCGTGACACAGTAAGCCATGGCCTTTGTTTACGTACTTCTTTCTGTTGTGTCAAAACGACGTTTCTTAAGTGATGTTCAATTGAACTTTATCGAGAAATGAAATGAAATGATCTGCATTTATATAGCGCTTTTCAAGTCAATGACTTCCCAAAGCGCTTTACAATGTGCTCCACATTTTCCAATAGCGGCCTTGCAGCCATGTAAGGCGCTAACCTGCTTATTGGGGGAATTAGGGGTTCAGTGTCTTACCCAAGGACACTTCGACATGTAACACGGACAAGCCGGGATCCCTTGATCCCAAGACAAGCGCTCTACCTCCTGAGCTATTGCCGAAATGTGAAGGATGTACTCACTTTTGAGACATACTGTACAAGTCAATCCCAAAGGAGTGGCAGAGGACCCATATTCTCCCGTGAAGAGAAGGAGGCTATTTGTGCCATGGTTGTAGAAAACAATGTCATAAGATTAAAGGAGATAAAAAGTGCTATCATCGAAGACAACGCCCTCTTTGTAAAGATCCAAATAATCAGCATTCCGACAACACTCCAAATTCAGTATTGCCAATTGTCTTATGTTCACATTCATAATTTAGCTTTTGTCATTTTGCATTTTGATATTCTTTGCTGTCTTTGATTTTTTTTTTGCAATGACATTGTCTGTCAACAAATTGTAAAAACTGTAAGGATTATTGACTCTTGTCCAGTCTCTTGCAATTCATCTCCCACAATAAAATGTGTACATTACAGTTGTTATTCAAACTTACTTAAACCATCTTCAGCATTAAAGCCTTCTAGCAGAGGAACTGTTACATTGAGAAGATGACTAACCAATTTGACTTTACATAACTAATCAAGGACGTTTCATCATGACAGCACTGACATATCCATCTACACAGAATTTTAATTTTAAACGGAGTAACAACTTGTTCCGAAAAAAATAGCTTTTGCAGGTAATGTTGTGTTTTGGTACTTATTCAATGTGTTAAGAGAAATGACAAACTGTTCTAGGCAGATGACACTAAACTATATCTTCCGATGGAGGAATCTGCCACACTAAACTGTGGAAATTTGGAGGCCTGCCTCACTGAGATAAAAGAATGGATGTCCCTCAACTTCTTGCGCCTTAACTCTGAAAAGACCGAGATGCTAGTTATTGGTCCATCTAAATGCCGTGACTTGTTTTCAAAAACGGCTCTGAACATTGGCAAATGTAATATCACCCAGAGTGACTCAGTCAAAAATTTACGTGTCATATTTGACCCCGATCTGTCCTTTCAAACACATGTGAAGAATATTACCAGAACAGCTTTCTTCCATCCTTGAAACAACGCTAAAATTCACCCTATGCTGGCTCAGTCGGAGGCGGAGATTATAATTCATGCGTTTGTTACCTCCCGTCTCGATTACTGATTTAATTTTCCCCTATGTTACGGTCTGGAGCCTTCGCTCTGAAAATGCTGGTCTACTAGTGATCCCAAGAGCCAAGAAGAGATCCGCAGGTTCGAGAGCGTTCTCCATTCGGGCCCCGGTGCTGTGGAATGCTCTTCCCCCTGAGATTCGATCTGCAACCTCAGTGGAAATGTTTAAATCTAAGCTTAAAACAGACTTCTATAGCATATGAATAACCTATATTTTATGTTGACAATATAAGAGGATGGTGTCATAAGTCTGTAGTTTGCAATAGTCTTTGATCTGTGCGGCCCTTTGAGACTCTTTGTGATTAAGGGCTATACAAATAAGCATGACTTGACTTGATCTGGGGAACGTACTAGTCAAGTCAAGTCAAGTCATTTTTATTTGTATAGCCCTAAATCACGAAGAGTCTCAAAGGGCTTCACAGATTGTTACACTATATTACACAAACTATTTTCAAGCAATTGAGTAAATAAATGTA
This sequence comes from Urocampus carinirostris, assembly GCF_059441175.1. Classification (NCBI taxonomy): domain Eukaryota; kingdom Metazoa; phylum Chordata; class Actinopteri; order Syngnathiformes; family Syngnathidae; genus Urocampus; species Urocampus carinirostris. Next base: position 64,204,760 of record NC_142349.1, on the reverse strand, counting down.
AAAAACAAAACAAAAGAAAATGAAACATAAAGAGTGTGATGTTTGACAATGATCGATACAAATATAGAATAAAAATCATATTTCAATATTCAACTTAAAATAATACAATATAATATTAGTAAAAATAAATAAATACATTAAAAACATTTTATTTTTATAATAAGTGATTTTATGTTGATAGTACATATAAATATATATGTGTATCTGTATGGTAAAATCTACTAAAAGTTCTTAAAATGAGCACAATTGTTTATTGTAGAATAACCGATATTCTGCAAATTTTTTAATGTTCTTTAAATTAAGATTATTAAATAAAATAGTGTTTCAACTGAAAAATAATGTTTTAATGAGCAAAACTATCTGCCATATCAATTGATTTTTCTTTTATTTTGTCAGAAAAGAAGGTTGGAGTAAAATAAGGAAACATCACTTGAAAATAATAAAATGGGAAAATAAAGAAGTTCTCAATTTATGAGAAAATACATTTGAAAATGAAGTGAAATAACAAAATTCTTTCTTTTAAGGTGAGATTTTAATGTTATTTTAATCAAGATTAGTCATTGGTAAGTATGACAAATAGTTTTAAAGTTTTTTTGGGAAAATAAGTTGGAAAAAAAAAGAAACAAAAAAAGGGCTGACAGTAAAAAGCCGGAGATTATCTTAGATTATCTTCTCCTTGACTGTTTAAACACTGTTCACAATAGTATAAATTATATAAATTTGTATTTTTTCTTTTTACTTTTTCATTTCAATGAACTATTTAAAGTAAAAAAAAAATCGAAAGAATGTTGTTGACATCCTCAAGAATCACAAACACAAAACACGAGGGATGAAAAGTGAATAAAGCTTTATTGACCCAAGCAAGAACACGTGATCAACATTCCAGGTGATTCATTTTTTTCCGCTGTAGACAAAACACAGCAAGTCATCTGACGGTTGCTCCTCCTTATCGCTGGTGTTTGGTTGTTTTTCACTTGCAAGTGGCAAGTCCGTAACCCATGCAAGCCCATTCGTTGGTCATCTCCATGAAGCCGGGGCCGGCAGCCATTCCGCTGGCTGGGTGTCAGGACAAGTAAAACATAATGATTAATATTTTTGAAAAAACAAAAAAAATACAAAAAAAAAAACACAAAACAAAGGAACTGACCTGAGACCAGATTGTAGAGGTTGCAGTAGTTGAGACCGTTGTCAAGAAGACTGGTGAACCCCAGTGAGGTGGACTGGCCCTGAAATAAATAAGTGATAAATAAGAATGCAGGACATCTTCTATTCATATTATCAACAGGATCCTACACATTTTTTCTCAAATGCGAAATAAATCAAGGCCAACTTACAGTCACGCGGCAGCCACCAGTCATGATGGTCGGGCTGAAGGTTAAGGTGATGTTCTCGGCAGTCAGACCGTCCGTCGAAGTGTGGTTGGCCGTGATGCCCAGAGGAGTGGCAGCGACCAGCTGGAGGAACATTTCCATTTTATTTCGCTTCTTTGACGTTATTTAATCAATAATTTTCTGAAAAGGACCTTACCATGTAATGACACTCGGGGCAGCCGTACATGGGGTTGAAGGCCTGGATCTGCATAACCAATCTGGTGCTTACTTCTGCACAGGTTGAGGTGAAGAGCCTGTAGAACACACAACATAAGATTAAATTGAATCTCATTTATATGTAAGGTATCGTTTAGTCAATAAATCAAATAATGTGGAGTCAAACAATAAAAGTCACAGAGTCAGATTTACACTTATATCTACATATATATTACTGTTCAAGGTTCACTGATCCCTCAACCGCCTGGGTCATTGGGGCACCACTTAGAAAGCAACTATAGACAGCTTCTATATATATATACACAGCATATATGTACTTACCAGAGAGTTCTACAGAAAGCGTGGTAGATGGGCATAGGGGGAACGGGCGCGGGTGCAGCAGACGCAAACAGGACCAGCCCGGCAAGGAGAACGAGAGTCTTCATGGTAGCGGTTGCTTCTGGAGTTTCTTCTGGGAAGGAAAGTCGAAGCGTCCGACTTTTTATAGAGGCGTCGACCGGCCAGGCTTGCTCACGCGCTCGGGCCTGACAATTGATTTGGCACGACTGAGCTCTGCTGACCCAACGTGATGCTGTTCTCTTTAAATCGAACTTTTTTTTAACAATGGGTGTTAGACAAAAGTACAGCACAGTAAGTTAAATGGTCACGGTCTGTGATAGACCTAAAGAAATTAAAATTTTAAAATTTTATATATACCTGTAGGTATCTATATCTATATATCTATGTATCTATCTATATCTATATATTTATATCTATCTATCTATCTATATATGTATATATATATATATATATATATATATGTATATATACCGTATTTTCCGCACTATAAGGCGCACCGGGTTATAGGGCGCACCCCGAAAAAATAGTTTTTGGTCCTATTTTTGACATATATAAGACGCACCGGATTATAAGGCGCTACAATGGGAACGTGGACAAAACAGTCAGATAGTTCAGTCCAACTTATTACCCCCTTAACATTCCGAAAGCTTGCAAAGACGCAAATACGTGTCGAGAACACGTGCGAATGCGGTGTCCGTAAGATGTCACTCAAATGCATCGTTCCATCATTCGGAAGGTAAAAGTCTTGGGATTCAAGAAATGATAACCATTCCTTCGTATCTATTTTCTTTTTCGCTCGCAACTTTACTGTGCATATGACAATAAACACTTGGAATTGAGTTTAATTTATAAATAGACACTCCATTCCATCCATTATCTGCACCGCTTATCACAGAAACATCGAGTTCAGTCTGAAACAAGACAATATAAAACCGGGAATAGCTCACCGAAGTCATTGTGTTCATAATAATGTGCAGGCAATGTCCTCTTATATCCGTGAGGGTAGTAAATCCAGAATACAATATTTACAAATACAGAATAGAAAAAAATGCTTTCTCTATGCCATCGGCCACATGCTATACGCATTCATCTTTTTCGGCCAATTGCAGGCTTTGTTTCGCTGTTTAAGCCAATGGCAGCCTGTACATTATAAAAAGGATCCGCCTCTTGACCTCCGAATAACTTTAGCCAATAGTGATCGATTCAACTGATGATTGACACATCTTTTTCGGCCAATTGCAGGCTTTGTTTGCCGTTTGAGCCAATGGCAGTCTGTAAATGATAAAAAGGATCCGCCTCTTGACCTCCGAATAACTTTAGCCAATAGTGATCGATTCAACTGATGATTGACACATCTTTTTCGGCCAATTGCAGGCTTTGTTTGCCGTTTGAGCCAATGGCAGTCTGTAAATGATAAGAAGGATCCGCCTCTGAACCTCCGAATAACTTTAGCCAATAGTGATCGATTCAACTGATGATTGACACATTGGTTAGCCAATGAAACGCCGGTAAATAAATCCCACCATCCACCGCGTACTACTTGGCGTTCGGGGGAAAATCGAGTCGGCGGCTGCAAGTTAGTTGGAAAACTTAATGTTGATCCATAAATAAGGCGCATTGTATTATAAGGCGCATGGTCAGCTTTTGAAAAAAATAAAGGCTTTTAGGTGCGCCTTATAGTGCGGAAAATACGGTACATATATATATATATATATATATACATATATATATATATATCTATATATATATATATATATATATATATATATATATATATGTAACGGGTGTAATAATAACTTTTATTTTATTGAAATTCCTGCTAAAATATGTGTATAGTTTTTGGTAAATGTCCTGCAATGCTGAGTCCAACAGTGCCATCTGCTGGTATGGGGTGGGGTTTGGTTTTGGCTTCTAACATGTGACCAGGAGGCGGGGTTTTGTCAGTTTAACCAGAGTACTACAAAGAGATCAAAGAGATCAAACCCAGCAGAAAAAGCTAATGTTGTGACTCATCAATTTGCAGAACTGTAATAATAAAAACCTCATCATCCAGTCCAGCGTGAATGTGGATCTTTGGTGGGACACGTACAACGCGGTTACATTGGTGCCGTGACCCGTGACTTCTATCAAACTCGCCGAACCGAGGACTGTCCTACCTGCCACATGAGCTCACAGTATTTGAAATTTTAGTTACATGAGCGATATTGTTTAGCTCATTACAGTGCAGTGTCACAGTGATACGAAGGCTGCTGATTTATTTTGTGATTTTGACTTATTTACATTTTTTTCTGTTAATCTTTGAAACATGTTTAATCAGAGCAATGTGTTAGCTCCACAATTTGACACACCTATTCACTTTGGCAGGGGCAGGGGCATGTTTACCCCCATCCCCTCTGATAATAGTTCTACCCCAGGTGGTGCGACACATAGAGTAGAGGCAAGTTCCAGTGTGAGCACCCATAATGCAGCTGACCAACATGCTAGCCTACCTTCACCTCAGGTCAGACCCACATCTACGCCAAATTCCGCGAGTGAAATTTCTGAGGGTTTAGCTGATCACATGACAAATATTATTCAGGAGATAGGACATAAATTGGCTGATAGCATATTCTCAAATATACAGTCACATAATATAGTAGCTCCTAACGCTGCTGCCACACAAGATGAAGCAAACAGATTGAGTCAGGTGGTAACGCAGAGAAAGGTTAAGGAACCGCCGTCATTTATTGGGGATGGCTCAGACTCAATAACAATACATGAGTGGGAAGATCTAATGAGGACATTTATAAAAAGGAGTGATGTGAAACTTGAAGAGCAAGCAGAGGAAATCCTTATACATTTGAGAGGAAAAGCTAAAGATGTAGTTAGGTTTAGCATTAGAAACAGTAATATAGACGTCTATACCCGCCCTGACATGATTTATAGTCTTCTCAGGAAATACTTTAGCTGTACCAAGTACTCTGCTGTCCCTTTAGCTGACTTTTGTTCAACTTTGCCCAAAGACCAGGAAGACCCCTATGACTACTGGCTGAGACTAAACAGAGCAGCTGACCTTGCCTCTGAGTGCTTGAGAGAGCAGGGCAAAACATTTGACAACCCTGAAATAGAGGTTACTCGCATATTTATTAGGAACTGCCCATGCAAGGAACTGGCACTCACTTACAGATCAAAAACCATCGAAAAGTGGTCAGCATGTGAGGTACTAGAGGTGCTGAATGAATACCACGCTGAGAAGAGCTACAAAGCAGATTCCCTACAACAACCTGCGAATAGAGCGGAAATTGCCGTACACAAAGCTGAGGTGAACCATGGTCCAACCCTCGTGCACGAGCCACCTCAGACTTCGAGCCCACAGTATGTCTCTCTAACGGACGTTATTAGTATGTTGGAGAAAGTTCTGATACGTGTTACCTCGAACCAGTTTCAAGAGAGAGGGGGAGCTCCAACCAGGCGACCTGGAGCCAGAATAAATGGTTTCACTGCCAAGCCATGTATCATTTGCAAAGAAGTCGAACACAGTGCTCTCTCTCATTGCCGAGACAAAAACCTTTGCTTTCACTGCCATGCCCCAGGGCATTCTCGACGTGATTGTCCAGTGACGAAAGTTGTCCCGCTGCCTCAGGGAAACTAACTGATCTGCGCTTAGGGGAGAACAGTGCAGATCAACTGAGTATACCTCCCACCACTAATGTGAAGCCTGACATGCAAGACAATAAATCAATTTATGAGTTGTATAGCAACAAGATACCTCCATCGAAGAAGCTGATCTTTCAGGGGTTTCAGAGAATAGCGGAGACTGACGAACTGTTTTACACACCTGTACTTGTGCAAGAAGGCCCCACTTTCAGAGCGCTGTTGGACAGCGGGTCGATGGCTTGTACAGTAAGTGAGGACACAGCTAAGTACCTCCTGCAGCAATTCCCTGATATGATGAGTTACACGGCCGATGATTATGTCATTGTAGGCTGCGGTGGACACCAAGTTTCTCCCAGAGATATGTACGACATTCACGTCACAGTTTACGGGTGCCAAATGATAATACCAGTAATGGTGGTGCCAGGCCAGACAGAACAGATGATCCTTGGCAGCAATGCCATCAAATATATTTTGACTCAATTGAAAAGTACTGATGGCTATTGGAGATTAGTTTCCACTCCTGACAACGGTCTGTCCGATAACCACAGTCAATTCCTGTCAATGCTTTCCAACACAGAGAGATGGAGAGGTGATTGCATTCCAGACAAGGTAGGGACAGTAAAGATCAAGAGTTGCGTGACGCTGAATCCACGGACCGAGTACGTTATTTGGGGCAAGTTACCTGAGTTGGCCGGGGCATCAGCGGGCAGCACAGTGGTCGTTGAGCCAACCCAATCTAAGGCTGCGCCCAGACAAGTCCTTGTCGGACGAGTTGTTACTCCACTCTGGGGAGATGGATGGGTGCCTGTTAAAGTCTTTAATCCCACGGACAGAGTTGTGGTGCTGAGAAGAAACAGGAAAATTGCAGATGTGTCTCCTTGTATCGCAGCGGAAGACCTGCCCAATGCAGAGGAGGTCAAGTGCAACGTGCAGAGTGTACAGAGCAAAGAGGTCCGACCCAGGTCAGAAGAGGACATGATGCGTGCATTGGAAGCTCTGGGACTGCAAGACATTGACCTGAAGTCATGTGAGGTTTCGCTGCAGTGTAAAGACAAGCTCCTTCATATCATCGAACAATTCGAGTCAATCTTTTCTCGCCATAAGATGGACTGTGGAGAGGCCAAAGAGTTTGTACATCGTATCCACCTTGTTGATGATAAGCCGTTCCGTCTACCCTACAGACGTATACCACCAAGTCAGTATGAAAAACTGAGGACGACTCTGAACGAGATGGAAGAGAAAGGAATTATTCAGAAGTCGACTAGCGACTATGCATCTGCGCTTGTTCTCATATGGAAGCGGAATGGAGAACTAAGGGTATGTACTGATTTCAGAAGGCTTAATGCAAGAACCATAAAGGATGCCTACCCACTACCGCATCAAGCTGATGCTTTGGCCGCACTTGGGGGAAATGCCTTTTTCTCCACAATGGATCTGACGTCAGGCTACTACAATGTCCCCTTGCACCCTGACGACAAAAAGTACACGGCATTCTCCTCACCATTCGGCCTTCACGAGTACAACCGGCTCCCTCAGGGACTTTGCAACAGCCCAGCAACATTTATGAGGATGATGATGTCAATATTTGGTGATCAGAATTTCATGAGCCTATTATGTTACCTCGACGATCTGATGGTGTTTGCCCCCACAGAGGAAGTTGCACTCCAACGCCTGCAGATGGTGTTTACTCGCCTTAAGGAACACAACCTCAAGCTCGCACCCAAAAAGTGTTTTTTCCTCAGACGGACTGTGAAATTTCATGGGCATGTCATCAGTGAGGATGGAATTCGGACTGACCCCGAGAAAGTGAGAGCGATAAATGACGTACAAGTCACTGATCTAATGGAGTCGGATGGCAAGACGCCATGCCCTAGTAAAATCAGATCTTTTCTAGGCATGGTGATGTATTTCCAAAGCTTCATTGAAGCATGTTCTGCGAAGGCAAAACCTCTGTTCAGGCTCACATCTGAATCTGGTGACAAGCATAAGCGCAAGAGAGCCCGCAAGAAAGGTCAAGTGAAGCTGACGCCTGCAGATTGGTCCGATGCATGCCAGAACGCCTTTGAAACACTGAAGCACGACCTCGTGACAGGTGTCACTCTGGCCCACCCAGATTTTGATGCGCCGTTTATTCTGGCTGTCGACGCATCCTTTGATGGGATTGGAGCAGTCCTGTCACAGCTGCCACCTGGTGGAAAAGTAGCCAGACCAGTCGCCTTTGCAAGTAAGACGCTCTCTCGCTCCCAGCTCAACTACCCTGCACACAGGCTCGAATTTCTTGCCTTGAAATGGGCGGTATGTGATAAATTCAGCCATTGGTTGAAAGGAAGACACTTTACCACGTGGACCGACAATAACCCACTTACATACATTTTGACCAAACCAAGACTTGATGCGTGTGAACAGCGGTGGGTAGCGAAGCTAGCTGCATACAATTTTGACCTGAAGTACATTCCCGGACCAAAGAACATCGTAGCCGACGCTCTGAGCCGTGAGCCATTTGTACGGTCATGTGTGGGTCATCGCCTTGTTACCGAGCCCTATACTTCGCTCTTGGACCAAGTCAACAGGGTGAACAACAGTACTGTGCAAGAGGTGTTCAGAGTATCCAACAATTGTCACACTGTTGTAGACGAGAGTGCTGGGACATCAGACGAGTCAGTAAAAAGGGCAATTCCATCAGGCTCCAATGGTTCTGTGACATCAGAAGAGGTTGCTGCTGTCTTCAGTGCTCAGTCCACTGGTGGCGTGGGTCAAGTGATGGGAACAGACGCCAACTTCAATCTTCTGCAGAAGGGAGATCAGTCAACGGCACTCCCACAGAGTCAGCTTGTTGGTTTACAAGAACAGGACAACACAATAAGCAGGACCATGTACTTTGTGCATAGACACAAGAGACCTACCAGGCGTGAGAGAGCTGTCGAGTCGCCTAGTGTGATGAAACTACTGAAGCATTGGAGCAGACTCACCATACAGAATGGCATGCTCTACAAAATAAGGAAAGATCCTCACATGGCCAAGAAAATCTTCCAGTTTGTGGTGCCTGATTCATTGAAACAGAAAGTCCTTCAAGGTTTACATGACTCAGCAGGTCACCAAGGCCAGAACCGTACTTTGTCTCTGGTGCGGCAACGATTCTTCTGGAATGGCATGGAACGTGATGTTGTGAATTATGTCAAATCCTGTCAGCGCTGTGTAGTAGGGAAAACACCGGAACCACACAACCGTGCACCACTCAAGAACATAGTCACCTCTGAGCCTATGGAGTTGGTCTGTATAGACTTTTGGACTGCTGAGCAAGAGAACAAGTCTGTAGATGTCCTGGTCGTAACTGATCATTTCTCCAAGATGGCGCACGCCTTCCCTTGCAGAAATCAAACCGCCAAACAAGTTGCTCGCCGTCTGTGGCAGGATTTCTTCCTTGTCTATGGTTTCCCACGGCGTATCCACTCTGATCAGGGAGCTAATTTTGAGAGCAAACTGATCAAAGAGCTTCTAGAGATGGCAGGGGTGCAGAAATCCCATACCACTCCGTACCACCCCATGGGAAATGGCATCGCAGAACGATTTAACCGAACATTGGGAGATATGATCAGAACCCTTCCCCCTCAGCCCAAAGCAAAGTGGCCACAAATGCTGCAGCAGCTCACATTCTGCTATAACTGCACAGAGCATGAGACAACAGGGTTTGCACCGTTTTACCTAGTGTTTGGTAGGATCCCTCGTCTCCCTGTCGATGTCATGTTTCAACATGCTAATACCAATGATGCTGTTGTCAGCTACTCTGACTTTGTACGCCATCTGAAGAAAGATCTACATGAAGCTGCTCAGATTGTACAGAGGAATACTCTCAGAGAACAGACTCGTCATGCCAAGCTGTACAACCGTAGGGCCAAAGGATCACCTCTCGTCGTGGGAGACCGGGTGTTGATCGCCAACAGAGGTGTCCCGGGGAAACGCAAAGTTGCAGACAAGTGGGAGTCAACCCCGTATGAAGTCATATCAGTCAAGCCTGATCTCAATGTCTACAGAGTCAAGGATTGTCTGACGGGCAAAGAGAAGGTAGTTCACAGGAATTTGCTGCTCTCTGTTAGCTTCTTGCCCTGTGAGGATGATCTGGCCAGCGAATCTGAACACTCAGAGTCTGACGCTGCTATGCATGGAAGTGATGTATGCCCTGATTTACCTGACGCGGTTGAAGACAGTGATGTCCGTACAGTAAACTGGGTGATACAGGCAGGTGAAGAGCAAGTTCATCCAGAGGTAGAGGATAACTCACTAGACAGCAGATCTGATGCCCAGTCCGACTCTCGCAGTGTTGATACATCCAGCCGAGGAAGTCAGCACATCCCCGAACAAGATGTTGACCATACTTCAAGTGACAGTACGGAAAGCCCATCACAGTGCTCTGAAAACATGATCCCTTTGGGTATGGGTCTCCCAGACGAGACCCCATTGAACACTGACCATCTGGACGCAGACTCCCCTGATACTGACTGTTTAGACTTGACTGCCCCAGACCTTCAAGCTCAGGTTATTTGTGCTCAACCTAACCGTTATGGTCTTAGGGTCCGCCAGTCCATCAGGCCTCCTAGTCGTCTTATTTGTCAGATGAATGACCATGTGGTAGGTGACAATCATCTGTCCGCAATATCTGCAAGTTCCTAGTTTAAGTTCAGTAGAGATGCACTTTCAGTTTGAGTAACAAAGCTTGAGTAAGAAACAAGAATTGTGCCTATGTGAGCACTTACAACTACAGGAACAATGTTTGATATTTCAGAGATGTAACAGGCATCTTTGAGTCTGTGCTTAGTTAGGAGTTTGCTCGCCTCCTTTCTTTTCACACTCCTTTTTGGGAGAGTTTTAGAACTGACATGCACTTCAGTTTGTTCCTTGTAATACTGTACCAGTTTTCGTGTCCTCTTTTTCATCAGTATTTGCCTTTTTGGCATGTGATTTTTTTTCTTTTTAGTGTAGCACTCCCATATTTAGCAGAATTTCAGGGGGGTGTATGTAACGGGTGTAATAATAACTTTTATTTTATTGAAATTCCTGCTAAAATATGTGTATAGTTTTTGGTAAATGTCCTGCAATGCTGAGTCCAACAGTGCCATCTGCTGGTATGGGGTGGGGTTTGGTTTTGGCTTCTAACATGTGACCAGGAGGCGGGGTTTTGTCAGTTTAACCAGAGTACTACAAAGAGATCAAAGAGATCAAACCCAGCAGAAAAAGCTAATGTTGTGACTCATCAATTTGCAGAACTGTAATAATAAAAACCTCATCATCCAGTCCAGCGTGAATGTGGATCTTTGGTGGGACACGTACAACGCGGTTACATATATACTGGTATATATATCTATCCATCCATTATCTGCACTGCTTATCCTCAGTAGGGTCACAGAGGTGCTGGAGACCATCCCAGCTTTCTTTGGGCAGTGGGCAAGAACACCTTGAATTGGTTGCCAGCCAGTCGTGGGGCACACAGAGCCAGACAACTCACCCGTTCATTCACACCTAAGGACAATTTGGACCGGCCAATTTACCTGAACATGCATGTTTTTGGAATGTGGGAGGAAATCGGAGTGCCCGGAGGAAACCTATGCAAGCATGGGGAGAAGATGCAAATCCTGCACAGAAAGGCAGGTAACTAGATTTGATCCTATATCCTCAGAACTGTGCCGCAGACGCGCCAACCACTCAGCCGCCATGCTGCCATATATATATATATATATATATATATATATATATATATCATCGGGCAGTGGGCAGGGGACACCCTGAACTGGTTGCCAGCCAATCGCAGGGCACACGGGGATACATATCTCTCTCTCTCTCTCTCTCTCTCTCTCTCTCTCTCTCTCTATATATATATATATATATATATATATATGTATATGTATATGTATATGTATGTATGACTTTTAACATTAAGGAGAGGATTTCATTCATTTGATATACCAAATTTAACAAAATACCGGTTTTATTTCCTCCGCGCTCTAAAAGTTAGCTCCATTGACGTACCTGGCTCGCAAAAGCATAGGCTTACACTACTGTGTATTAAACTGTGGTATCCACTATGAATATATAAATACAACTGTACAATTTTTGCCTTCAGGACAGAAAATAAAATGGAAATTTACCAGGAAATTGACCGATACATTAGCTAGTAAACCGGAGAAATACTGTATCCGGGATGGAGGAACTGCGCTTCTCCACAAGCAATTCGATTATTCCAAATGCGTATACATGCACGAGTGATCATGAAATCGAAAATCTCACGGTACAATTAATCAAATTATTGTGCTCATTTACAGGGAATACAGGCAATATTAAGTTTAGAATTAAATTATTGCCTGCATTTAATGCAATGACTATACAGTATTGTTTTTTTCGTTAGCCATGTAAACGATTCATTCAGATTCTTCCAGAAATTCAATACAGTATTCCATTTCCAATTGGATAATTTCATGCGTTTGTAGTCAGTGGGTACGTTTGGGTGGATATTTTGTAGAAAGCATTATGTGATAACCTAAATATAAACAATGATAAAATTGTTAATGTCTCATGAAGTGGTAAGAGAATAAACAAATTGTCTACCATTTAACCATTTGACTAACCGTAAACTAAGCTATAAAGGGTGCCACACACTCTAATCTATGTTTTCTGAGTACAACTTCTATTGCATTTAAATTTCTGTTTTTTCTCAAATGATCATTAAAAGTCACAAAATCACAAACTAATTCAGGCAAGCCAATCTTTATTATGAACAGCCAAAATACATGAAAAATACCATTGTTTTCATGCTGTCGTTAAAAATGCAACAAGCCATCACGTTATTTTTATTGATCATTTTGTTGTTGTGCTTGTTTTTTGTTGTTTTCAGACTCTGCAGGTAGCGAGTCCATAGCCCATGCAAGCCCATTCGTTGGTCATCTCCATGAAACCCGGTCCAGTAGCCAATCCGGTCGCTGAAAAAAAGAGTTCGCATTAGCAACGAGTTGCTTTGAAGCTTTCAACGCTGGATTGCAAGGACATCGTAATAAGATTCAACTAAAAATCAAATAAAAATCGAAACAGAAAACAAAATCTTTCAATAAAATACTGTACAAGCCCTTTAACGTATGTATACAGACACTCACCTACTTACGACTATTCGACTTACGAAAAACGGTAGAACATTTTTTTTCAGGATTTCAAAAAATATCCGGACATTGCTGTAAGTTAGATTTTGTATTTGTGTCCACCTTTCTCCGAGTACAGGACATTACTGTAGTGCTTTGTTCTGCCGCTACTGCCGTGTGGCGCTGTGAGAGGTCACCCAGCATCCACCCCGAAGAAGAAATCCCGCTTCTACTTCCTAGTTCGTGTGTAAACATACACGTGTACTGTATCCCTAGCGCGCTAAGAACTTTGGCGTTTTTATTATTTATTTTTCTCGTGCATCCAATCAATAAGAAAGCTTGATGCGGTTGAGAAAATGGTTGGACCGCTTTTTTCGGCCACTTTTTACAACGGAGGAGGAAGTCGTCTAACTGTTAAGAAAGTTAATATATAGTATTGCCATATATATATAAAATTACTAAATTTTGTGCAGGCTTGGGGAGTAACAGAATACATGGAACGGCAAAAATGATGTCGGCAAGCTGTTTGGATTTATTTTCATTTTGTTTCTGTCGCATTTTATGTTAGTTTTGCCAGAGATCAAAGCCAGGAGAGAAAGCTTACCACGTGTTGTGAGTCATCATTTTATTCATATTTAGTTTCTTTTGTCTTTTATTAGCATATTTGGTATTGGAGTAATCCAAAAGTAATTGAAAGTAATCAAGTTAAAGTAACCCTACCCAACCCAGGTTATTTAGGGGTACTGGGTTTTCCTCATATCTAGTCCTCGAAACGCTGTCTAAACTTTAAATGTATTCAAATCCAACTTTTAATTGCATTTTTGTCTATTGTTGCTAGGAATCCAAGAAGGCCCCTGCTTAAAAAGTCACATCCTCGGAACGCTCTATACAATCTTTTCATGTGAGTTGCTGACCTGAGAGCAGATCGTAGAGGTTGCAGTAATTGAGGCCGTTGTCCAGAAGACTGGTGAATCCCAGAGAGGTGGACTGGGCCTGAAGAGAAAATGGTTTGTAGAAATTGCTTATAACTCAGAGTCCCTTAGACACCTCAGAGTAAAGTGGATAATATTGGAAATGCATACAGTATTTACAGGTGTGTATTACTACAAAAATTTTACACTCAACTTTATCGCAATAGTAGTAAGCAAAACATTGCATCCAAAGGAATTCAGGTTAGGGAGCTGACACTAGATCACCAATAGTACAGATTAATTATGAAAAGGCATTAGAGGGTATCTCCTTATGACAGAAAAACGGATTTTTGTATAGTGCATGATAGGTTAAACAGTGTCTGTGTCAATAATCAGAAACAGAAAACAAAGTATTTCAACAAAATATTATACAAGCTGGGCAGCACGGCGGCGCAGTGGTTAGCTCGTGTGCGGCACAGTTCTGAGGTCAAGAGATCGAACATCCAGTGTGGTGTTTGCATGTTCTCCCCGTTCTTGCGTGGGTTTCCTCCGGGCCCTCCGGTTTCCTCCCACGTTCCAAAAACATGCATGTCAGGTGAATTGGCCGGTCCAAATTGTCCTTAGGTGTGAATGCGCAAGCGAATTGTCTGTTCCTGTGTGCCCTGCGACTGACTGGCAACCAGTTCAGGGTATCCCCTGCCCACTGCCCAAGGATAGCTGGGATGGGCTCCAGCACCCCCGCGACCCTATTGAGGATAAACGGTGCAGATAATGGATGTATGTATGTACAAATACATATTAAACCGTGAGGTTACTGATGCACAGGAGAAGAAGTGGAGAACTGTTTAACCTATTAGAATGCACTATGCAAATCAGTGTTTCTGGCACTGTTAGCAAAGTTTTGTGATAAGGAGATACATTCTAATGCATTTTTTGTATATCATCTGTTCCACTGGGAGTCAAGTGGAAAATTGACGCCCTCACTGTCTTGATTTTGATTTTGATTCCCGTTGCTTGGCGATTTTAATAAGCAATACTCAATGCCTGATTAATCATTCCACTAATAGTTGCCATAAGTCTATAAAGAGCCCAATGGATATACACCACAAACCACAAGAGTTCTTATTGTAGTCTCTTATTCATGCTGGTGCACCCGATGTATGAAAAATTAATGAGAAAATACTATTTTTGGAGGGTCCTCTTTATAATCCGGTGCACCTTATAGTAGGGAAATATGCTATATATTTTTAAAATAAATGATTTTAGCAAAAATCATCTTTTGTTAAAAACACTGATTGAACATAATCAATCAGATGTGTCATAAATTTACTTTCTACATGGACCAAGTCTGGTAAGATGTCACAAAAAACGAAACAAGTTAAAAGTTGCACGGATTTCTTGACAAAAGTAGTTCTTTGGCACGGCATAAACCCTTAAAGGCAACATTAAAGCCAAACTGGGAACACTTACAGAGACGCGACATCCTCCCGCCATCACAGTGGGATTGAAAGTGAAAGTGATGCTCTCCATCGCCATCCCATCAGAGGAAGAGTGGTTGGCGGTGATGCCCAAAGGAGTGCTGGCCACCAGCTGCAAAAACAAAGTCATAAAATCTGTTAACATTTGATGAGCGGGATCATTTTCCGATCATTTGATCAGCGTGATGCACGCTCACATATAGAATATAGAATTTCGGGATTTCGATTTTGGCAACCGGATGTTATGGACTATTTTTTGCACATTAATGGATTACATTTTCTATTATTGCATATTGTCTTGTAATATATTCAGTTTTTTTTTTTTTTTTTAAGGAAATTGTCTTTTATAGTATGTAAAAAATATATTAAATTGTAAAATTTTCAATCTTGTAGTAATTTCAATTAGGATGAGAAAACAGATGTGTTTCGTTTCCCAATATTGATAATAACTAAATCAAGATATTGAATTTTGCACAGTTTAAGTTTATTTTTATTTTTTTGTTTGAACATATGTCTCTATTGAAATGATAAAATAATTATTAATCATTAAAGCTTGCAAAACTGTTTGATCTGGGAAATGGCAGATCATTTACCTTGAGAATTTTTTTACTTAATAATTACAATGAGAAAAACCATCTACCATCTGCCAAATTGGATTTTCTCCCTCATTTCAAATATTTGTTTTACGGTTTACTTGAGAAAAATAAGGAACAGTCAACATAAACACTTTAAATCACCAAATAAATTATTGAATTAACAAACGAACAAACAGATTAGATAGATAGATAGATAGATAGATAGATAGATAGATAGATAGATAGATAGATAGATAGATAGATAGATAGATAGATAGATAGATAGATAGATAGATAGATAGATAGATAGATAGATAGATAGATAGATAGATAGATAGATAGATAGATAATGAAGGGATAAAAAGTTACCTTATTAAACCTAAATCCTCAACTATAAATGTCTGATTTCTAGGACTCCATTAACATTATAAATGCATGCAATGGATTTTCACTCAGGGGTGCACTCACCTTTGTTGCAAATGGATCAGTTATTATAATTAATGTTTTCTCTTTATTTTGGGTAGAGATTACAAGAGTTTCAATATAACCTTCTTTTTATTTCGACTGATACTGATTCTCACGTCTCATACTAGTTTCAATAGGAATGCAATAAAGACATCATTAATTCTAATTAAAACGGGAATATACCATGTATTGACACTTTGGGCAGCCGAACATGGGGTTGAAGGCCTGGATCTGCTGAACCATTTTGGTGTTGACCATCGCACAGGGGTAAGAGAAAAGCCTGGGAGAACACACACAATTTGTTACATATGTATGTAGTATATGTTTTATGAAAAAAGAATAAAAAAGTCTTACCAGAGACTTCTGCAGAAGGCATGGTAAGGCACAGGCATGGGAGGAGGCATAGTGGCCGCAAGGACGACCAGACCAGCGAGGAAAACGAGAGTCTTCATTGTAGGAGGTTTTTCTTGGTCTCGGGTCTTGGCTAGATCTGGAACACTGGCTGGGTCCTTCTCAAGTTCCTTATAAAGCTCATGGATAACGATCACGCCTCAGTCTTATTGACTGCCAGAACCTCTTTGAAATGATCAATTCGTCACAGCTTCGTCATGATTAACGGACCCAACAGCTCGAGCAAAGTCATCCATCGCTTTATTGTTAATAGGAAACGGTATGTGCATTGCAGGCCACGTGTTAATATCAAATTATCAAAAGACAAATGTCAATGTCCATGCCAGTTTAGTCGAGTCTGGTCATGACAAAAGGTTTTTTACATGCACTTCAATGCAATTTTATTTTGCATTAGCTCATATGCTTTGTGAGCAACTTTTTTGTTACTGATAAGGATCAAGTGCTACCGGTTGGTAGCAGTGTTGAAATAAATATAAATAAATAATAAACAAGTTATTACTATGTTATTATTATGTTATTACCATGTTTTAATCATTAGAAATAGGGGTAATATGAGCTCAAAAACATCTACTGTGTATAAGGGCATCGAATGGTTTACATTTCATCAATAGTACAGTTTTACTTTTAAATGAATGAATGAATGAATTAGGGCTGCGACTAATGATTATATTAATAATGGATGAACTGGCTGATTATTTTTTAGATTACTGGTAATCGATCCATTTTTAATTACCTCCTCAATTCAAACCTTGAAGTTTTTGGACTGATAGAAAATAGTTCACGAATCAACTGAATACAATAAACCAAAAAAAACATTTCAAATAGCCTAACAATAAAAACTACATTCAAATGTAAGCTATACACCTGCAAAATGGCAATTTTAGGTTCAGAAGTTTGGGGGTGCTGAGCACCCTTAGTGTCTGTCTGGTTAATTTCATTTTAATTTCACTTAATGTGATTTCAGATCATTCAACACTGTTAAGAAGTGTCACTTCCGATTTGAGGAACATCACAATACACTTTGCGGTTAGGAGAAAAATAGAATAGAATGCAGCTAAAATGGGGACTAATATCTGTTGATGATAACAAAGTCATAGTTTTGGCTGGTTAAATAGTTGTTCAACATAACCATGATATAAGATACTCTCAGGGTAATACACTGGAGCCTCCACAGACTCTGCCGCTGTGCTGCAAGTGACACTTGCCGAGCGAATGAGGAGCGGCGCTGGGAATTGAATGGACTGAACTATTTCAAGGCATTGGAGTATTTCCGACGCTGTGTTGTCCACATTTTTGTTTTGCTTTACTTTTGATTTTTTTTTAATCCACGGCATTTTTTTTATTATAGCATATCCTATCCTTTATAAAGCCCTAGTGTGTAATATTTGAACACTAGGTGGCACTGTTGTCTAAAGCGAATGAAAACTCTGTCGCAGCAAGCATAAAGACGCCTGACAAACATGGCGGTCTACTAAGCATGGATTCCACTATGTAAATAAAATACAAATTTCTTGACCAGAGACTTTCTTGTGACTTATTTTTTTCTGTCCAATATAAGTTTTTCGTGCCACTAGGAGGCCCTAAATATAACACACTGTCCCTTTTGAAAATGCTACCATTTTAATGGGGTCCTTGGGTTGAAACTGGGGGCTTGTGCACTCCCAAAAATGTGCTGGTTATGCCCATGTCTGCAAATATGTAAGATTCCTTTTGAAAAAACTCCCAAAAAGAGAGCCAACATTGTAGGAGATGGCGAGTACTTTGTTGCACCTCATCCTATTGTAAATGAAATGTTTTTACACAGAACCTTTGTCTGAAAAATGCTATTTAAATACAGTAAATTTGGATTTGTATCAACATGAGTGCATGCATAAAGATAGCGTTTTGGAGTGCCCTCTGCCAGACAAAAGTACTACAAGCTTGTCGCCGGCTCAAGTGGAAATTCAATGCATTTGTGTTGAATTAACGAGCTTAGTACAGCATAAATTGCGAGACACAATGAATCACTGAGGAAATTTGGTGCAAACGGTTTTAAGAATTGATTTTATCATTTCATCATTGCATCCCTGGAATTAATTAATAAGTTAAATACGTACAGTGGCTTGCGAAACTCTGTCCAAAAGTTCAGTGAGGATCTCTGAATGATTCAATGTTGATCGAAATGACTAACGATGATGAATGGAATCCACCTGTGTGTACTTAAGTCTTTGTATAAATGCACCTGCACTGTAAATAGTCTCAGAGGTCTGTTTAAAGCGCAGAGAGCATCATGGAGAACGGGGATCACACCATGCAGGTCCAAGATACTGTTGTGGATAAGTTTAAAGCTGGATTTGGATACAAAAAAAAACATCCTAAGGAGTACTGTGCAAGCAATAATATTGAATTGGAACGTGTATCAGACCACTGCAAATCTACCAAGATCGGGCCATCCCCATAGACCTTCAGGAGAAAACTGATCAGAGATGCAGCCAAGAGGCCCATGATTACTCTGGATGAACTGCAGATGTCTACTGCTGAGGTGGGAGAATCTGTCCATAGGACTACAATCAGTCAAACATGGTGGTGGCAGCATCATGGTTTAGGCCTGCGTTTCTTCAGAAGGGACAGGGAAGATGGTTAAAATTGATGGGAAGATGGATGGAGCCAAATACAGGACCATCATGGATGAAAAGCTGATGGGGTCCGCAAAAGACCTGAGACTGGGAAGGAGATTTGTCTTCCAACAAAACAATGATCCAAAACATAAAACAAAAGCTACAATGGAATGGTTCACCAAAAACATATCAAGGTGTTAGAATGGCCAAGTCAAAGTCCAGACCTCAGTCCAATTGAGAATCTGTGGAAAGAACTGAAAACTGCTGTTCACAAACGCTTTCCATCCAACCTCGCTGAGCTTGAGCTGTTTTGCAAGGAGGAATGGGCAAAAATATCAGTTTCTCGATGTGCAAATAGACCACAAGTGACTGCAGCTGTAATCGCAGCAAAAGGTTGCGCTACAAAGTATTACCTCAATGGTGCTGAATCATTTTGCACACCCACTTTTTCGTTTTTTTATTTGCTAAAAAAGTTTAAAATATCTAACAAAGTGTGTTCCACTTCATGATTGTGTCCCACTTATTGTTGATGCTTCACAAGAAACAGTTTTATATCTTTATGTTTAAAGTCTGAAATGTGGCAAAAGGTCAGAAAGTTCAAGGGGGCCAATTAGTTTCGCAAGCCACTGTATATTAAATGATTCCTTCTTTTTCTTGCATTATATATTTCAAACTATTACGTTTTTTGGTGGTTTTTCTTTCAATTCAATCATATTACAGTTCAACTGCAGTACTATCTCAATTTCGCAGTTAATCTATTCATGCCAATAAAGCACTGTGGGAATTGTTTTACAAAGCCAAATATGCACATGAATTTACATACTAGCTAAAAAGGCTTCACGTGAACATTTGAAAAATGCCCCCCAAAGATCAAATTTGCCTACGTTATCTTTTTACCTCATGAGGGATGGTTGAAACCAGGTTATACATGCCCAAGACACACCACAGGAAATGGTGCCCCACACCCAACCAACCAACCAACCATTGCCAAGGTATCAGGTTTGAGACTGTATCGATGGATACAAAAAAATAAAAGCATATTTTTTTTCCTTATGGCCCTTATCGGTGGGATTGGGTGGTAAAGTCTGTAAGTGACAGCTTCATTGATTTGGCCTTGTGCTGTCCGCTGCCAACATTTTCAACACAGCAAGCACACATGATTCGAGATGAGTCTGGATCTGAAGCATGTCTGCATCGACCAGCCGGCAAAGATGGGAAACTGCGGCATTCCTGTCATGCACTTTCTGGACAAATTTCAACATATTACCTGTTTTCTTTTATTGATGTTAAGTCAAGTCAAGTCATTTTTATTTGTATAGCCCTTAATCACAAAATTCACAAGTTATTACACATAAGCAGTTTAGGTTATTCATATGCTATAGAGTAGAAGTGAGTTTTAAGCTTAGATTTAAACATTTCCACTGAGGTTGCAGATCGGCTCTCAGGGGGAAGAGCATTCCACAACACCGGTGGAGGTTTTTATTACAGTTACTGCAGATGAAATGAGTCAAAACATTAGCTTTTCTGCTGGCTTTGATCTCTTTGATCTCGTTAGCAGCTCTCTCTGTATACTCACTATGTTCACTATGTTTTGTGTACTGTTACCCAATGCTGAATCTATTACACCTTGGGTCGTGTCCAGCATGGTCGCCGTGGTGACCGGCTGGCCCCGCCCCCTGGGCACGGCTGCAGTAGATCAGCTAATTTGCGTGTGTGCTACTTAAGGGTGGGTTGTGGGTTTTGCGGGTGCTGGTTCAATTGCATTTTCTGTCTGCATCTCTCGTTCTGTTTTGCTCTGTCCTGTGTTGCTTGAGTCGAAGAAACCTGTGTTTGCACGTTTTTAGTTAAAGCCTGTTTGTTCTGTCTTGTCCCTGAGTTTTGGACGACTTTTATTTTGGTAAATAAAAGTTTTGATCGTCAACGCAATTGAGTTCTCCTTTCCCGCCTCCTGCCTCCGTTTTGGTTCGGTCCCTCTTGTGACACCTTGATCATCCTGGAATAGGGTTTACCGCTTGTGAGGCCCCTTCTCAAGGTTTCTCATTTTCCTCGTGCTGAGGTTTTGAGTTTTTCCTTGCCCGCATGTTGGTTTAAGATCAGGGGATGGTGTCATTATTGTCTATTTAGACATTTTGTGATTAAGGGCTAGTCAATTAATGTGACTTGACTTGACTTCACACACTGGTTTTCGCTCGTCTACCTCCTTGGCCACAGTGAAGTGCTACTTATGTTTCAGCAAACTTCTCATCCAAGCTTTTGTTAGATATTTTGTTTAATGGGGTCACTTTAGGGTCTGCTAAACTTTGTATCTACACTTCATACTCAATGCTTATACTGTACTCAATGCATGGAGGCTAAATTTAAACAAAACAGTCTGGGAGGGGACATGCCTTTACAGGTACAATGAAGTCAATGAGGCAAACGTGAGCATAGAATTTACGGTAAAATTGTGCTGAAATTTGGTCTTTTTATTTGTAAAATGATTTTTGCTATGCACCAGACAAAACAATAAAACGTCTCGGACAGTACCTAGGAATGGAGAAAGAAATGTTCTAGTGGTCTGAAGCGCTGGGACAAAATGGATATAGAGTGTCTCAGCTAAGTGTTAGTTTGCGTGCTCTCAGCCAAGAAACATAAAGGCTTCAAAAGGCTGCTGTGAGTTTTATTTTAGGATTTAGGTTACTTTTGAAGCTTTAGAACTGGTAACTGTATCTAATTACCGTTTTTCAGCAACGCGCACAATATTGTCTGCGATACCTTGACAATGTGAAATTCGAACTGCAATATGGCAAAGAAAACTGAAAAAATATATTAACGAGCTTCTTTTGTACAAAACACAGGAATAATTTCCCTGCGCATACTCCATCCTGCCAAAATGTCCTACCACCACAAAACGCGACATTGTCTGGCTTCAGTTGGTATGTTCGGGCATTCTTGGGCATTCTCAAATCCTTCAACTTCTTTGAAATCAGTTTCAGTTTGTTCCAAAAAATTGGCAATGGCTTTCTGGAGCTTGTTTTGCATGAACATCTGTTGACTGCTGTCCACAACATAATATATCCCATTGAGCACTTTTGACCATAATAAGCAGAAGGACTTCCTAATAATCGATTTTCTGCATCGGATTATGTAAAATGGCACAAGAAATCTGATTGTAATACAAGCAGTCATATGTTGACAAGCATGGGTCTAATGAACTCATTAATAACATGGAGAAAATTGTGTTTTCCCCTTACTTGATGCCGGATGTCTCTCGCACGTCAGATGACTTCGATCCGATGTATTGAGGGGGAAGTCAGAGCTGGGTGCTTCTTTGATGACCAACAAAGACACGCCACAAATAAATAAATTGCTACCAAAATCAAACCGAGTTGTACGCCTGAATACCTTTTTTTCTCAAAACAATACGCATTCGTAAAGAAAAAGAATACTGTGCAGAGATCCCTCGGTTTTGGCGTTAACAGGGACCAGAACTACCCACGAAAAGTGAAAATTCGCAAAGTAGCATCGCACCTTCATAAAAGCCCCCAAAGGGTTGAACTCACCTCGAGAAGACGTCAATACCGACTGAGAGTATATGAATCTTACAAAATAACAACTGTAGATCTAAAAATGTATACGTGGATGGTGTGGTGAGAGAGGTGAATGCAAGAGTATTTGGCAGAGGTGTAGAGATAATGGATAATAGTGGAACGGTGTGGCAGGTAAGTCAGTTGTTGTTTGCAGATGACTCAGCGCTTGTGGCTGATTCTGAGGAAACATTGAGAGGGTTGGTAATGGAGTTTGGAGGGTATGTGATAGGCGTAAGTTGTATGTGAATGTTGGGAAGAGTAAGGTGATGAAGTGTTCACATGATGGAGTGGGCATGGCGTTAGAAATAAGGTTGCATGGACAGGTGTTGGAAAAAGTTGAAAGCTTTAGGTACTTGGGTTGTGATGTGGCTGCAGTTGGTGGAACGGAGTGCGAGGTATTGCACAGAGTGAATCAAGGAAGCAAGGTTTTGGGTGCTGTGAGGAGAGCAACAAGAGTGTGAGTATGGATGTTAAGAGGGGACTGTATGAGAGTGTGATTGTGCCGACTGTGTTGAATAGTGCAGAGACTTGGAGCCTAAACGTAGATTTGAAAATTAAATGTTTTTGAGATGAAGTGTTTGAGAAGTATGTTAGGAATGACAAGATTGGATGGATTGAAAAATGAAATTGTGAGAGACAGAACTACAATAGTAGTGGAACTGACCAAGCGTGTGGATAAGAGAGTACTCGGTTGGTTTTGGACACATGGAGAGGATGGATGTTGAAGAGGATCTACAGAGCAGAAGTAAATGGAAGGAGACCAAGAGGAAGGCCGCGATTGACGTGTATGTATGGTGTTATGAGTGCACTGCAGGAAAGAGGTCTAAAATATAATGGAAGCTAGAGCTCTTGTTGGTGATAGGAATGAGTGGAGAGGTGTTGTAAAAGGATAGTGGGATGTTTAGACGCGTTCTAAGGGATGGGCAGGGCACCTGTATGATGCGACAGGGGTAAACCAGTCAAAGCTGTCAGGCCCTGCTGTTGAACAAAAGAGTGTGTTGTGTCACCCTGACCCGAGTGACATGGCCGCTTTCTTGTGTCCCGCTTCATCTTGAGGGACGAAAGCATGACCAACTTGGGTGTTTAACTTGTTTGGGTGTTTGGGCATTTGGATTGGCCATGGCCCAAACAGTTTTGTGTGTGTTTTTTTTCTATTTATTCCCTTTTTTATTTTCTTTGTTTTTCTGTGTTTGTCTTACTGTCGATCACCCCTCTAAAAGATATGACCTTGTATATAGATAGATTGATTGACAAATAATACACAACACATAATTCCAGTTGAAAGAAATTGGAAGGTTTCTCCTTTAAATTTAACAAAGCAATTTAGAGAGTGGCTGGCTAGCTGCGCGCTAGCATCAGATGTCCTTAAATTGAACCAAATCAATAATGATCAATGATGATCAAAATAAAATCCTCCCGAATGTAGCAATTTCCCATGAATTGTAGCTCCAGATCATCCATTTCATGGCTAACGGACCTGGCAATGGTATGATACAGGGTTTGCAGCGGCGACTGAGCCTAGCGAATAGCATTAGGCCAGACCAGAAGCACCGCGTTTACTTTTTCACGGACCCCGCCCCAATCGCTTCTGGAACTTGATAATAATCCATGGAGCACACGCTCACCATTTTGTTGCGCTCTTCTGACTTTTCTCAGAGTTCAATTTATTAGATGAATTTCTTTTAAAAGTACTGAACTGCTAAATGCTAGCGGTCGCTACACTTCCCAGTTTGGTTACCCGGGCAGTGATTGACTGACAGCATACACCAGCCTATCACAGTAGACAGTCACACCCACTCAACACTAAGGCCCCTCCCTAATCTGTCCCCGCTCTGTCTGCTGTCTAACAGAACACAATTCACAATTCAATTATATCAAGGAGAATAAAGACAAAATCAATTCAAAATCCGAGAAAGAGCTACGCCGACTCACCTCTCCTGGCTTTCAACTTGTTTCCGATCCCGATCATATATTTGCTCTTCTATCCCGGCTACTTACCCGTTTTTTCAGTTCCCGACACTGCCATTGCTCGAGACGGAAGTCCCACTCCCAAGTTCAGAGCGACCTGCTCCCCGCGACCAGCGATCACCGGATCGCGTGTGCAATCCTTTCCCTTCTTCCAAATAAAAGTGTGAGAAACGCTACGCGAGTGGGTCCTGTTTCCGTTCTGGTGTTGACAGAGGGGTCTCTGTAATAAGTAATCCCTCGTTCTATCACGGTTTCATACGTTCGTGGATTTTCCTCGTGAATTGTGTTCTGCATTCTGATTGGCTAAACAATCACCCTACCCCTTTTCTGCCTGTGTCTGCTTGTGTCTCAATGACGTTTCAGACCAAGTTACACGTAAAAACCTGAACGAACCTTGATTACTTTGTGCAAATCTTTTTTGGTTCAAGTTTCTCTGAAAACCATCATGTCAATAAAATGCTCTAGACCCAAAAAAGACCTAAAGGCAAAAGAGGATGCGTTCTATCGCTCAAAAAGTTGGACTTCCCCACATGCTCAAGGAGTTTAAAAGCATTTCTACGCCACTTTTTTATTGGACCGGCCAATAAAGCTAATATGCATGTTCTTAGGAATGTGGACGGAAACCGGAGGAAACAGGATTTCCCGGAGGAACTCCGACGCAGGCACAGGGAGAACATGCAAACTCCACATGGGGTGGCTGTGGTAGCTGGACTTGAACCCTGAACCTCCGCACCGTGGGGCTCCGTGCCGCCTGGTATTATTTCTAAAATGACAGTTTGACAATACTGAGGTTATTTGTTATAAAAATTTTATAGATTACATTATTTTTATTTGTTGAGTAGCATGTTCTTTACACGCCACATTTTTGTTCTCCAATAACATCCCCTTGGTGGCGACAAAATATAATTTGAAGTAAAATAGATCGTGTCCTAAATCAATACTGTAGTACAGGGGTTGGGAACATTTTTGTCTCAAAGAGCTATAGTCAAAAAACATTATAATTATTTATTTTTTTGAGTGCAACACCATAAATTTTAAGACAAAATTCAACAAATCCACCAAACCTACTCTGCTGATAAAAGCTAATTCTTCAGAACATTTTACTCAATATGTGACCTTGAGAGATTGGAAATATGATAAATCTATGTAATAATAATGCCAGAGCCTGTGTCCATATCAACAAAATAGTACTTCAAATTGGTCTCACTCCCGCAGTTACTTAAGATCGTTGAAGCTCATTTTGATCGTCATATTTGTTGGTAATTATTTTATAAAAATCTCACAAAATACTGAAAACAAAAGGATACGGATGTATTTAGGGTAGTGTGCGGAGGTCCGCCCACCCCTCTTCCAATCAAATTGCTCTGGGTGCTGGCGTTTTTGGGTGTTTACAGTTTGTTCTGTGTGTTTTCATCAATAAAATAGATTGTTTAATGAGCTTCCATACAAGACCTACAACCAAATTAGGACAGTCTTAAAAATTTTGGCCATTCAGAATTGGGTTTTTAAATGTAAACTTATTTATAAATCCCGATTTGTGTGTTTGTTTGTTACTCATAAGCTCCAAAACGGCTAAATTGATTTTGGTGAAGATTCACACAGTTATACTTTGGGCATCTGGGACTGTTTTTGGCTAGGTTTGGTGTCAAAGCACCCCTAATAAATACCAACAAAATTAATAAACATCTACGTGTACAAACGGCTATGGAGCTGCATGCAGCCATGCGGCTCTGGCATGGCAGTATCAACCATCAACATGATATCTACCGGAAAATCATTTTGTCACGCGAAGCTATCGGCGTGACTCGTCGCCTTCGATCGGCGCCGGGTTTTTAGACCCAACTGCTGTGTTGGGAGTCATTAGGTGACCAAACCCCCCAATTCCAACCCTTAATGCCGAGCGCCAAGCAGGGAGGCATTGGGTACCAATGTTGTAAGGCTTGAACCAGCGACTTCCCAGTCTCGGAGCGGGCGCCCTACCATCTACGCTACCGAGCTGGGACTTTATAAACAAATCACAGCCCCAACAATCTCACCCAAGTAGAATGCCCGGCAATTATGCTTGTATTTTAGAAAGGCATCCAAGTTAAAAAAGAAAAAAAAAAGAAAGATTAAAAACGACTATGTATTTTTGAATTATTTCATGAAAAATACTATCCTTAGTATAGTTTTGTTTCTGTTATAATTTATGCTTTATACACTATATTTAGTAGCATGTTTTTAAAATAGAGACACAAATAGAACGTTGGATACTACATTTCCCATCATGCTTCAGCGCATCTGTTTTGATGAGGCAGTTCGAGTTGGAGGGGAAAAAGTGAACGTTAAATTTAAGATTAGACGACAAAAGAAGAAACGGTCAGACAATTTCTTCACTTTTAATCACATTACGCGAGGTAAAAGGTACTTTATCAAAATACCTGTATCAATGACTACTCAAGTGTATAATATTGGTATTGGTCCGAAGATGTTACGATTATTTTGAAGTATTCAGTGGAAATGCACTTCAAAATAATAAAACAAAACAAAACAGACATTCACACAAAAACTAAATGCTGAGGTGTAGAACTTAACACCTAAATTTAACCGAGCCACTAGGGATAAAACAACTTAACTGGCTTGAAACAGTGAAAGACACGCTAGGATTGTTCACAATGTAGTATTTTTTAGTACCGCTAGAGAGAGACAGGAAAGCAAGCTATGCATCAGCAGAAATAAATCAATTATAGGTAAATAAACATTAACTATGTTTTGATGAGATACATAAATACTATGTCACGATTATGTATTTGGTATATAAAATAAAAATTAAAATGTATTTATATAGCACTTATCGGGCAGCCATTTGCTCCTTAAACGGCCAGGGTTGGGTAGAGTTACTTTAACTGGATTACTTTCAATTACTTTTGGATTACTCCAATACCAAATATGCTAATAAAAGACAAAAGAAAGTAAATATGAATAAAATTACTAAACTGGGGAGTAACGGAATACATGGAACGTCAAAAATGATGTTGGCAAGCTATTTGGATTTATTTTCATTTTGTTTCTGTCGCATTTTATGTTAGTTTTGCCGGAGATCAAAGAGATCAAAGCCAAGAGAGAAAGCTTACCACGTGTTGTGAGTCATAATTTTATTCATATTTAGTTTATTTTGTCTTTTATTAGCATATTTGGTAGTGGAGTCATCCAAAAGTAATTGAAAGTAATCAAGTTAAAGTAACCCTACCCAACCCTGTAAATGGCTGAATAAAAACAGTCAATTTACAATAACTTGTGACCCAAATACAAAGACACAAAAAATGGGTAAAATAAATGATAAAAAAAAAATTGTAAACGTATATAAATACAGCTATGGCAAGGCATAAAACAAGAAGAAATCGTTAAAGAACTAAAACTACAAAAAGTAAAACATGGTGCACTAAAAGGTTTGAAATAAAAATGATCAATTAAAAGCCATCTTAAAAAAAGTGTGCCTCCTCTTAAAAATATCAAGGGTTCCTATAGAACTGATGTCCTCCGGGACAATGTGGCTGAATGCAGCCTCATCATAGGTTTAGGTTCTCACCCTAGGAACAGTTAACAATTTGTGCCAAAGGACCTCAGGGGATAACATAATAAAAGCAGATCAGACCGATAAAATAAACCAAGACTGTTAAAATACTTAAAACTAGTAAAATCACCTTGAAATAAATCCTAAAATACACGGGGAGCAAATGCAACTAATTTAAAACTGGTGCACATGTGATGCTGAATTTTGCAATAGCTGCAGGCGGGCAATATTCTTTATGAGGATACCAGAGAGTAGGGAATTACAATCATCCAAACAAGAGGATATAAAACTGTGCTTTAGCAACTCTGTATTTTCCTGAGGGGAGAAATGGGTGGACTCTACTTATATTATTAAGATGACCAAAAATAAATCTTAATTTTATGTTTGACATGTGAAAAAATATGACAAAGAATTCTCCTTTTGTAATTCTGATAAAGGATTCTCCCTGTCAATCTGACAAAGTATGATATATTAGCTCACCAGTAATTGGATTTTTGTAGTTGATTGTCCAGTGTATTTCAAATGTCTGTCTTACTCCCACCAGGTTCAATGCAAATCTCTTCGTTCAGCTTTTATCGACATCGATGTGAACTTCTGTAACTTCTACTATCAGGTGAGATCATTGAAATACATTTTCTTTGATAGTCAATAATATTCAGGTATTAACATTTTCATTGAATTATATATTTCTTGAACCACTTCCAACACATGATTGCATTAAAAGAACAGTGTGTATTATTAGAATTAGACCACTAGATGATCATGCATTGTGTACTATGACCCTAAACGAGTTCTACAAAGCACAAGAAAGACAAGCAAGCAAATTACAGAGATATAAAGTCAATCAATCAATCAAAACACTTGATTGGTCCCCAAGGGGCGATTAAAAGACACACAGAGTAGCATACAACTCCAACCCACATACATACAATAATCCAATGTTCAACCGTAAAGTGCTGAAGTCCATACAATAAATAAGACTGAATAAAATGTATAATAAGTGCCAATATAAGTGAGTTAGTGCACTGTTGTGAATGATGCAGGGGCAGAACATTACTGAACACTAGGGGGAGGGGGCTACGAGTTCAGGTGATGAAAAACCTTGAGGATGAAGCCAGTCTTCCTCTTTTGAGTCCTGCTGCCGGGGCAGCGGAGTCCACCTCTTGACGGCAGTCAAACAAACTCCGGGAACAGGATGTGTGTAGGGTCCTGAAGGATTCTGCGTGGTTTGTTGATCTCACAGTATTGTGAGAGCTCTTAGAGGCTGGCCTATTATTGTGGAGGAGACTTTTACAGTGTTCAACAGGTGATTTCTCTTCTGTATACTAATAGAGTGGAACCAGGAAATGAAGGAGAAGGTGATCAAACTCTCAATGAAGGAGTAGTAGAAGTTGGTGAGGATGTTACTGCTGATCCCGAAAAATTTTAGTTTCCTCAGCAGATACAGTCTTTGTTGGCATTTCCTGAGGATCTCTTCAACAATCGAAGAGAACTTAAGCACGCTGTCAGATGTAGTGCTCAGGTATTTGTACGTATCCACAATCTTCACTACTTTCCAACACACATCCAAGAGAAAGTAGTGAATATTGTGGATACGTTCAAATACCTGGGCAAACTGACCAAAGCACCATCTTTCTTCTAACAAATTTTCCCAGCCTTTTACAAGGTTTGTTATTTTTGAACACCCATAGCAGCAAATTTGCGGTCAATTATAGAATAGAATAGAATATGCCTTTATTGTCATTGTTACAACGTGGGATATGCTGTGACAACGAAACTGGACGACTCCAGTTCCACATTTACAGTGAGGATAAAGAAACAAAGAGATAAAGGAATAAAGAACTAACTGACTTATGTCAGCTTATGTAAAAGAAATGCAAATTTCTCGTATTTCTGGTATTTTAAAGATTAATATGTATTTTTGCTTATAATTATAACTGTTTTTTTTAACAAATTTGGTTTTATTACTACTAGAATGTGCTAAATAATACACACTTTAAGTATGTAGCAGAAATGTATCATATTTCAGTACTTATCTGTATGTTCATTCAACTCTGCTTGGTAATATTATTCTACTGCAGGGGTGTCCAAACTTTTTGCAAAGGGGGCCAGATTTGGCGTGTTAAAAATGTAGGGGGGCCAACCTTGGCGGACGTTTTTTACAGATAACAGCAATTGTCTTTTGATGTCCGACAGTGTTGCGTACCAGGCAGACTTTGGCAAACTCTTGCTGCTTCTCAGGACAGATATCTTTTACCATTGTCATCACACAGTCTTTGATAAATTCACCCTCGGTGAAAGGTTTGCAATGCTTTGCAATCAGCGCTGCTACCTCGTCACTAGCCTTTGCAGCATTCTCGTTTGACTCTCGAGCTTTTGTAAAATATTGCTGCTGTAAGATTAAGCTAGCTTCAAGATGTTTCAGTTTCTCGCTGCGTTCATTACCTGTGATCTTGTCAAATGCGTCACAATGTTTTGTTTGGTAATGTTGCTTCGCATTGAACTCTTTAAAACAGCCACTGTCTCTTTCAGTGAAGAAATAGTCCAATTCAGTAAAGAAATAGTCCAATTTCCACCCATCCTTGAACCGTCGGCCCTTGCAGTCAACTTTCCTACTTTTGTTAATTGCCGCCGTTTTAGAAAATTGGGGGGCCTCACATACTAATTTGCTGTTCCTATTTGAGCCTCTTAGATGGCAGCACTTAGAACATGCAGGTAGCAGCGCTGCTGCTCAATGTATGACCGGTGCTTAATTCTACACGCGGGCCAAGCTGGATGAAAATTGACCACGGGCCGGACTTTGGACATGTCCGTTCTACTGGGTTGGACATTCCTGTGAAATTGAACTGATTGGATAAATATCTGTATTCTTCAACAAATGAATGAAGTTTGTTTTAACACTAGGAGGTGCTGAGGTCTCTTTAATAGCAGTAATTTATATCTGTTAGATAGATAGATAGATAGATAGACAGATAGATAGATAGATAGATAGATACTTTATTCATCCCCGTAGGGAAATTCACACTTCCAGCAGTCTACCCCGTTGTTTATTAACAGATTAACATGATGCCCTAAGGGTGCTTGTAGCGGAGTGGATGACGTCACGCCAGTCCAAAAGTTTGACATCCCTGCGGCAGATGGAAAACTTTTCTTTGTGAAAATCCAGGGATACACCACCTCGTGTTAGCAAGTCCGCCTCCTCTCCGATTCCCCCCGGCTTTCGTGTCTCTGTTTAGCGGCGTTGAAGCCAGATAGCTCCGGGTAGCTCCGGGTGGCTACACGTTAGCGTCCGGAACGCTAAAGGTGAGCCACGTTTCCGCAAAACACAGCAACTGCGCTCCCTGTGCGCTTCGATGTTGTCCACCAGCACTCGATGATCTTATTTGGTCGTGAGTTTGCATTTACCATGATTACGGATGGTACCGAAGACTTATAACGCCGCTAGCCGCTTCGCTAGCTCCGGCTCTTCTTCCACGATAGGCCCCTTCCTCACGCCGGCACGAGAATTCTTCAGGGCAAGGAGTTGAAATTCCTTGATTACACGCATTTTTGTGCGCTAAAACCCATGTCCCATAGGATAGAAGTAGTCCATAGTGTAGTTGTCAAAACGGGAAGAAAAAACACCGAAGATAGGAGCAGACAATAAAACAATAGGGCAGCTGCTGGAAAAGGCAGCCGCTCGTGGCAGCGCCGCTTTGATGAAGGTTTTATGCAACTTTATATTTTTTTTAACTGATTTTCCGCCACTGTATGAATTTATTGCAAACGCAATCCATTTTGTGACAATGAGGACACAATTACTCATTCAGTATGCACTTGTTTTTATTTATAACACACAGCATGTCTTTACCCATGGAGTAGTAGATGGATTTAAAAAAAACTCTTTCAAGCAGACAGCATCCTTCACTTTATGTACATATATACGCAGTTACTCTAAGTTTAGTTCTATTACACGAGGCCTCGGGCGTGTCAGGGGTTAAAGAAAAAACTTTCCCAGTTGCATCAGCTACTCTCTGTCTTAGCCCTAATGCTTAGCAGCACAAGTTGGATGAAAGGCAGACCCAAAAAAAAAGCACAAAAGTTTGACCATTTGGAAATAAATATGTCAGAATTGCTTTAAAAGCTCCCGATTGGCCTTCTAGAAAACACATGAATGCAATGAGAAGTCTAGAGGTACAAAATAACAGCATCAAATGCTTTCCTCTATGAAATAGGATCCTTAATACAGTCCCGCCTGGCCTTATTATACCCACAAATCCACAGCACACGTCCACTTGCCACCAATTGAAAATGTGACGACCGACATACAGTAAGCAACTGTACACCGGACTAAAAGACACCTCGGACAGCGATTAGGACCGGTAAATGCCACTCCTGCCCTCCCCCGCCTCCCTAAAATGCCAAGACTCTGCACAAAGGGCGCATTCCAGTTAAAGCACAAAATAAAAACCTTCCATCAAAAGCTAAACTGTCGAGCCTGCGTTTATGATACATATTTTTCAAAAGCAGCTAAATTGTTTTAAATATCATAATTTTGTTAGACATCGTTTAGACTCTTGTGTATAAATATTTGTTTTTAAATATCGCGGAATACACGGATGATTTGTTAGATGTTTTGTATTTCTATAAATATCCTTGTTAATTTCCAGCAGTGGTAATAGTTAGACTATAGTGTTTTTCCTATTCTTAATTTTTTTTTCTCGCTGGTAATCTCATTTATTGTTTTGTTTTTAGTAAAACTAAGTTTCTCTTTGATGACTCAATATATGTGCAAGTTGTACATATTCTAAAGCCCCTTGTAGGGCAGCAACAGTCAATATATCTAATATTAGATTTATCTGTTATTATTTTTATTATTTTGTTGATTCATCGGTGAATCGCAATGAAAGGGGTGGCAATTTATTTCATTATCTTTTTAAAACAACAGATATTCATTATAATTCAGATATGGCTTTAGTCAATGATCTGTGAGAATGTAGGTAGAAAAAATGATTAGGAAAGTAAGGCTGCCATTTTGAAGATAATTTTTTTGGGGAAAATAATACAAAAAGAATGCAGAAATGTCAGTAAAATTGCATTTTTTCCATTTTAAATAGGAATTTATTTTTTGTAGGAATAACCATGTGTTGTCTGCTTCATGGTAAAACTTTGGGGGGAAAATATTGCCTATTATCATGTGAAAAATGCATATTCCCATTCTTTTACAGTTTTGTCTATGAGGAATATTTTCAACTCAATTCCCAGACTTTTTATATGAATCACGTATTTGTTTGTTTGGGGCGGCACGGCGGCGCAGTGGTTAGCGAATGTGCGGCACAATTCTGAGGTCATGAGAACGAACCTTTTGTGTGGAGTTTGCATGTTCTCCCTGTGCTTGTATGTCAGGTTAATTGTCCGGTCCAAATTGTCCCTAGGTGTGAATGAGCGAGTAAGTTGTCTGTCTCTGTGTGCCCTGCGACTGGCTGGCAACCAGTTCAGGGTGTCCCCTGCCCATTGCCCAAAGATGGCTGGGATGGGCTCTAGCACCCCTGCGGCCCTACTGAGGATAAGTGGTGCAGATAATGGATGGATAGATTATTTATATGATAGGAAGTAAAGTATCTTTCATGATGAAAAAAAATCATTGACTAATTTGTTCTAGGTTCTCTCTCTCTCTCTCTCTCTCTCTACGTAAAGCTTTGATCAAGGTGCAAACCCCCCCCCACACAAAAAAATCGAGTAATTTAAAATACGGACTGGGTTTCAATTAGTTCTCTCGCTCTCTTTCTCTCTCTCATTCTCTCTCTCTTGCTCTCAGTCAGCAAGGCACCTAAAAAAAAATCATTGACTAATTTATAATAGGGACTGGGTTTTAATTTGTTCTCTCTCTCCCTCTCTCTCTCTGTCTTGCTCTCTCTCTCTCTCTCTGTTTGTCTCCCTTCCTCTCTCTCTCTCTCTCTCTCTTTCTCTCTCTCTCTCTCTCTCTCGTCCTTTCTGTCTTGCTCTCAGTAAGCAAGGCTTTGATCAATGTGCAACCCCTCCCAAAAATATAAACTAATTTATAATACGGACTGGGTTTCAGTTTGTTCTCTCTGTCTTTCTATCTCTCTCTCTGTCTCTCTCTCTCTCTTCTTCTTCTCCTTCTTCTTCTTCTCTCTCTCTCTCTCTGTGTGTGTCAGTAAGTAGGCAAGTCTGCTCTCATGAAGGCCTAAAAAAAAAAAAAAAAGTGTATTTTCACTTTTCGCAGGTGGTTCTAGTCCCCATTATCCGCGAAAACCAAGGGATCTCTGCATCAGTTTTTCTTGAGAACTAGTCATCCAAGAGGGACCTTGGAAGTGTCCAAGTGAAAATCCGTGTTCGTTGCAGGAACGTTCTGTTCCCAAATCTGTAAACGAGAATGCTCGTGTATCACGAGTGTCGTAACACTTGTAGCAACGCAGCTGGCCCGGCCAAGTGTTAGAAATTAGATTCAGAGCGAAGGTTGGTTGGATTATTAATCCTTTCCAATTATGTTTTTGTGAAATGGCGCCAAGGACGATCAAAGACCGGTTGCCTCCTGCTTTCGTTATATCACACTCTAAAAACAAGTGGGTCCCAAATGTAAATGCAAATAAATAAATTACAAAAAAAAAAAATGTGCGATCCATTACAGTACTTGGATCATTTCGATCCAAGTTTATGGATTATCATGCAAAAAAAGATGAAATAATCCGAGTTGTATTTAGTTAATAGTTGTTTAGCACAATACAGGAGTTTTAGGGTTTACAATTCTGTCAAAATGATACTTTTTAATTTTGTTGAAAATAAATGAATTTTAAAAGTAGTTATGTATAATTCAGCCCGTTTATGGAGGGTTGTTTTAGATTTGATGACCAACATTTTGACAGTCTTTTGCACAATGCGGTACATTTTTGTTTTTTTATTATTAACAGATTGATGCAGTTTCGGCAATGCCACTCAATTTTCTCCTTTTTTTGTGAAGAAACCACCTAACGTTGGAGGTTTGATGTCATGATTCACCTGTGCCCACTCATTTGGTGCCAACCGCCGCGGGTTCTGATTGGCTCACTGTCACTATTTGAACCCAGTCCTGTCAATCCCCTGTTGTTTGCTCCCATTTGTCTCCGGCTACGAGTACTCTCCTGTTCTGGCTTACAACTCGTTTCCGACCACGCTTTGCTCTCCCAGTCCCGGCTACCGACCAGTTTTTCCGACCCTGACACCGCCATCGCTCGCTACAGAAGATCCACTTCCGTGTTCGGATCACAGTCCGAATCCGAGAGTGACTTGCTTCCCGCGTCCAGCGAACACCAGATCACGGGCCAAACTTGTGGTAAACGTTACGCAATTGGGTTTCCGTTCTGGTCCTGACACTTGAACACAATTGGGTGACTCAAATATTAGTTATTCTAGACAAAATTGTTATTTTACTACATAACAACCTTATTTCGAGGATTGTTTGTGCAGAACAACCCAAAAATCTAGGTCAAAATAACACTTTTTTGGATCAGTACACTCTTGACCTAAGTTGATATATATATATATTTTTTACCCTTTTTGAGTGTAGCATTGGCAGATTTTAAGTTATCCAGTACCAAAATATTTGGCTCTGTTCCTGTGTAGCTAATTCTTTTGGTGAATATTCAAAAATAAGATAACCTTTATACATGTATTTATGTTTGAAAACTATTGCTATAGCTATAACTATAGCTTTTGCTAATTTTAAGTAATTGTCAGGATTTGGCATTTCATTTTCCCCCTAGAGCAGTGATGTCAAACAGGTGGCCCACAGGCCGGATCAGGCCCGCTAAGGGATTGAATCTGGCCCGCGAGACAACGCTGAGGGAAGCGCAAGAGAAACGACCTGCAGGTTGAAATATGTCCACTTGATGTTGCCGAAGCCAGGTGACTCTCACAAACACTGTACTTGTATTTCTTTCTCTCTCACTCTCCTCCTCCATTTTTCTCTCTATCTCTCTCTCTTTCGCTCTCTGCGACTTTCTTTTTCTCTTTCTTTGTTCCTTTTTGTCTCTTTCTCTCTTTTACCTATTTTTGCTCTCTTCCTTTTTTCCTTTTCTCTTTCTATCTCTCTTGCTTTCCTCTTCTGTCTTTCTCTCCTTGGATTTCTTTTTTTCTCTCTTTCTTTCCCTCTTTCTCACTATTTCTCTTTTTATTTCTTTTTTCTCACACTCACATTTCTCTCTCTCTCTCTCTTCTCTCTCTCTCTTTCTCCCTTTCTTTCTTTTTTGTCCCAACCTCTCTTTTTCTCGCTCCTTTTCTTTCTCTTTTTTTCTTTCTCTCTTTTTCCTTTCTCTTATCTACTAGTCTGCCCCCGAGAGAATGTTTGTTCTGTTGTGTGGCTCCCGAGTTAAAATGGGTTTGACTCCCCTGCCCAATCTGTGGGGAGTGGCTAGAGAGCACCCACCTGTGCTTAAGCGGTGTCCAAACCTGCACCTCATTATTCTGGCTCCTTACATAAATGGGTGTCGGGCCATTGCCATTTTTATTGTTGTATCAGGTTTGTTCCTGTTTCTCATTTCCTGTTTTGACATTTTGTTGTTTTTTTTACTTTGTACTTGGGGTTTGTTACTCCATTTTTTGAGGATGCTGGCAGATCATGAGAGTATTTTTAATTTTGTATCTTTTCTATAATTTTACTTTTCTAATAAAATACACGAGATAGCAGTTTGACCGTTTTTACAAACAGAATAAATAAATTGCAAAAAAGGAAAATTATTATTGGCGAATGTATGTGCTAGTGGAACCAGATTTTTTTCTTTACTTTAAAAGGTGATTATTTTACGACATTTTCCCTTTGATGTTCCAACTGGACTTGTAGTAACGTCCTTACAATGTCGCTAACCCTAAACGTCCATTTGGCTTTCTCTGATCATAGAAAAACCCTGCAAATGGCCCTAGTTAGTTAGGTTGATGTTGCATTTTCACCACATGTTTGCGCTGTCTGCTATCTTCACAAAACGTAAAAAATATTTTTTAAAAAAAGGAAATGTTACCAAAAAGTGCGAAATGAAATTTAGACAACATTCTCTTTGGAAGAAATGTGTACGTGTTTGTGTGTTTATCAGTCCAACATACATTTTAGATTAAAAAAAAAAAATCAACACAAATCAGTTTGATTTCATTGAAAACAAAAGTCAAATCGATACTGAAATCTAATTGCTCGGTGCTCGGGAGGTTTCTTCAAGCAAGTGTGCAGACAGGAGACTAAAAAAAAAAGGAATCCACTTACGTACAGGAGCTTGAGTCTGACTCGCTCTATTGAGTTTGTTAGAGAAAAGAGTCCAAGTAGATAAATACACAGGACTTAAGAGATATGGCTCCCTCACCTCCTTCAGTCTCCTTTTGTGCAGTTCCGCCGGGCACGGCAAAACGCAGCGACTTTTAGACCTTTTTTTTTCAATTTTTGATAATCCCAGCTGGTCACCCTTCCTTACACCCACTCCTGCATGGAGCGTTTGCAGTACAGTATGTGGCGCTGCGTGCTCTTGCGGCGGAACTGGAACACGGTGTAGAGCAGGACCATCATGCAAAGCGCCAAAACGCAAGGGATGGCGATGGCGACTGCCTTCTCCGTTCCGCCCGCGCTGTCCAATTTGATGACCACATCGGCGTCGCCGCTGTCGTAGTGACGCTCCTCGGCCGCCGGAGCGTTCCAGTCCCAGTCCGGATCCGGGGGCAGCCCGTCGCAGCCCATAAAGTCGCGTAGGATGGAACGCGGGTAACCCGGCTCCACGCGTAGAAGCTGGTTGTTGAATTTCCAGTACTCCTTACCTTTGTAAAAGTAGGTGAAGCCTGGAGGGGCAGAAGGAGAAGAGATTTTAGACACGCGCTGTTAGAAAATAAAATATTAGAAATGTACCATTTACCAAATTCGAATTAGGTATCTGACTCTATTAACCAAACACCACCTAACAATGCGCGCTCGTTTCTTTTTGGGAAAAGATGGACAAGAATAGCTGACATTTTCACACGGGGGCAGATTTATTTTCTTAAAGTATTTAACTAAGTGAACTCCATAGAATTAGCCGAATTAGTGACGCTTGAGTCTCCGTCAAGCCTTCCTCTGGATTCTCCCTCGATCTTCTCCGATCTTCTGAAGTTCTCCCGACCCACGTTTTTTTCCGCCAGCTCGTGTGCCGGCTCCTCCCATGCGCGTGCCAGGAAACGCCCCCACGTGGCCCCACCATCTCGCCTCAATGTCTGGACCACGAGCGATTATCAAATCAGTGCCTGGCTTCCTGCATCCGGCCTTCTCCGTAAGAGTCCTGTTATCAACAGAACTAAACAAAACATTCGCATTCGGAACGGCGTGACCTGTCATTGAACTTAAGCCTTCTCTGTGGAAATCTTCATTGCATTCAATAAATATAATTTGTATTTGATCGTACAAAATCCCTTATAGTCAAATGTATAAAATCCTTCAGCGCATACAGGACTGTCAGAAGAACACCAGGAACTAAGAAATCTGGTCAGTCACCTGGACTAAACATCAACCCAGAATGGAATCAAAATCACCACAGAAAAAAAACAAAAGTAAAGACCATCATTCCCCAAAGTATCACCGCAAACATTGACCACCAAGAGCTCAAACCTGTCACAATATTTAAATATCTTGGAGCTTTCATATCAGAAGAAGGGGCAGAACCAGAAATCATGGCCAGTATAGCTCAAACCACAGCAACACAAGAACATAGCAGTGAAATCACAGATCAGACTCAAGATCATGACTCTCAATGAAAAACTGTTAAAAGGAAATCCAGGCCATGGAGATGTGATGCTACAGGAAACTAGGTATCAGCTACTTAGCTCAACCGAAAGGGTGTGCAACGCCATCAGAGGGCACATTGAACTCTACTGTTGTCTGTTTCTCCAACAGACTGAAGCATCTCTAAGAGTCGCACATGCACAACAGTATTTAAAATCAAATGCATACTGTCCCAAGTCCAGACGTCAGTTGTTGAAACTGTTACATTTCAAATCGTTTCGAATGGTTAAGTTCTTTTGTTAAAGTCAAATAAATGTACTTTGCAAAATGTACATGTGATAAAAATGTTTTATTTTAGTTTAAAATGTATTTGCCTGTCCCTAAAAAATGCTCAGAGGTTTATTAAATGATTTACATGATGTCACAAAAGTGAATGCACCCCTCACATTTCATCATAATGTTTAATTGAACAACACTAAAGAAACAACGCTTTGACACAATGCAAGGTTGTCGGTGTAAAGCTTACATAGCAGTGTAAATTTATGTTTACCCCCAACAAACTCCAAACAGCCATCAGTAGCTAAACCCCTGGTAACAAAAGTGAGTACACCCTAAAGTAAAAGTTCCTGAAGTTCAATATTTTGTGTGGCCACCATAGTTTTGCAGAAGCATTTTAATCATCCTGGCCATGGATTTCTCCAGAGCCTCACAAATTGCCACTGGAATGCTCTTCCATTCCTCCATGACAACATGACTGAGCTGGGGGATATTCAAGATCTTGTGCTTCTTCACCTTCCGCTTGGGGATTCCTCGAAGATGCTTTATTGGATTTAGATCTGCAGACATGCTTGGCTAGTCCATCCCCTTTACCCTTAGCCCCTTTAGAAAAGCCTTGCTCCCCTTAGAAGTTTATTTGGAGTCATTGTCAGGCCTTAAATTTGCCCTACTACGACCCAGTTTCTGGATGCAGGGGATCATTATTTGCTCCAGTTTTTAACAGCACAGTCTTGAGTTTGTGTTTCCTTTAATGAAATGCAACTCCCCAAATCCAGTTGCACTCATGCAGCCCCAAAGCATGACATTCCCATGACCATGCTCGACTTTCGGCACGACACAAACATGTTTGTACTCCTGGTTGCCGCCACACATGCCTGACACCATCTGAGCCAAATAAACTAATCTTTGACTCATCGGACCAGAGGATATCTTTCCAGTAGGACTTTGTTTACATACTTCTTTTCGTTGTGTCAAGGCGACGTTTCTTCAGTGATGTTCAATTGAACTTTATCGAGAAATATCTGCAGAAATGTGAGGGAAGTAATCACTTTTGTGACACACTGTATGTTTACCAACCGGGTACTATGCCTAATTGTCATGGTTGCCATGGCGCCCAATTGGCCCTGCCCGTGTGTGCCACGGTTGCCATGGTGCCCAATTGGCCCCGCCCGTGTGGCGCCAGCTGCGGCTTGTTGAGAGATTGGCTTTCTGTCTATATTAAGCTCAGCGCTCTCTTGCTTCCTTCGTCAAACGAACTTCTGCCCCACAAGACGTGGGTTCTGACTCGGGCCTGTTTTCCTGTTGATATTTCCAGTCCGGTATTGTTCCAGTTTATTTTTGTCCTGTTTAATTTCGGGTTCCAGTTTTGTTGCCGTCTGTTTCTGTCCTGTTGTTATTTTCTCCAGTTTTTGTTCCCGTTTAGTCTCTCCTGTTTATTTTCGATATCCTGATTCGTCATCTTGTCTGTCCCGTCCTGTCCGGTATCGACCCCATCTGTCCGGTATTAACTGGGGCAATTGGAATCGATGTCGTCGGTCTTTGGCTTCCTGTCTTTCCACGCCAGACCGGCTGCCTAACGTGCATGACTCTCCATTTCCCGTAAAATAAAGGCTTGCGTGAGAACGTCACGCGATCCTGTTCCGGTTCTTGACACTTATTAGTTTCAGATTTTTTATTGAACCCATTTTCTTGTGTTTATTGTAATTTTCCAAATAATGAAATTAACTTCATGCTAAATTTAAGGTAAATTTAATAAATATGTGATTATTCGACAACATTTTTCTTTAGTGGATGACTAGTTGACTATTAAAATACAGTAATCGTTAGTTGCAGCCCTACTTGGTAGTAACCTTCTGTGATAGCGCCTAACACAGTTCAAGAAAAAAAAGGATTTTTGAAATAAAGAATTTTTTCGCCCGCATATTGACAAACTAAAACTAACACAGAACGTTGTATAGCAATAATCCCTTGGCAGTATGTGTTCATATTGTAGGTCCACTTTGAAACCTGCTCCCGCGTTCCCAAATGTGTTTCAAATATGGCTACGGTGTCAATGACTTCTTATTAAAGGGCCACTAGACACGATGGGGCACGGCTTACACCACTCTCGATAATCGGGCGCTGTCGTTCTGCTGCGTTTTTCTTGCATTCAGCGTAAACAAGCAAAGGAGCTTAATGGCGGCGCGATCAAAGCGGCTTTAAAACAATGGCGACATTGAACCGTACGTACGCCACTCCAATCACTCCCTAATGGGATTTACGAGATGGAGTCAAGTACCGTTGGCTTTGTCCACGAAAGCCCCCTGCGGTGAGTCGGGGATGCCCTTCCAGATGGTGATGGGTTTTGGATAACCTGGATCCATGGTCCTCATGTCTTCATTGTACCGCCAGTATCTGGAAAACATGAAGCAAATGCTATGCTTGAAATGATTGTGTAGCTTGAATCTACATTTAATATGAACGAATAAATGAAACTTTATTTTAAAAAGTCAAAAAACAAGAACAATGTGAACGGAACATGTCCGAAAAGGAATAGGAAGAAGCATATGCTTATTTGATCCTAATCCACTTTCTTAATAATAGTGTCTTATGGCTAAATATCCTGGGTATTTATATATATAACAAACACCTCAAGAATACTGTATCCATATTTATTCTGAAAAGATCTTTTCTTCCTCATGCCATGAGGCTCTTTAACTCTACCCGGCAGAGTAAAAGCCCACATTAAACCACACCCCCTACATTGCATATTACCGAATTTTATTGCAATATGTATTCTGTGTAGCACTATTTAGATATTCTATATAACACGCTACAGTGGGCATTTGCACGTCACACTGGGTATTTGTATATTTTATTCTTTTTGCTTTATCATTGTATTGTTCCCAGCTCAGGGATGCTGCTGGCAATGTGAATTTCCCTGCGGGGATGAATAAATCTATCTATCTATCTACTTAAGTTCTGTGGATGGTCAGTCAATCCGTCATCATCATTATCATCACCACCACCACTCTCACCGTAAAGGAATATGGAAGTTTGAATTTGGGTTTTGTCTGTTGGACTCTCTGTGTTTTGTGCAAAAGTTTTGTGGAGTAGATCACGTGGGGCAGCTCTCAGGCAGTGGGAAGTGACCAGCTGTCTGGGGACCGAGGCGGAGTCAACGCGCCATTTTTCCGAAAACGGGAGACCAATGGGATCCAGACAAGTGGTGGAGGAGATGCTTTGCTGAGCAACTCGGAAGAAGGAGGTTTTTGGAAGGAGAAGCGTGCAGAGATGTAGTGATTTGTGTGTTAGAAATAAATCCACTCGTGAGTGAAATGCCGGCTTCTGAGAACTTTCTATGCAGAAAAGAGCGCGCAAATTGTTTGGATGAGTGGTGATTGGGAAAGGTCACAAATTGGAGTCGGATGATTAATTGAAGTTTGTGTTGATTTAACAAGAAATTCCAACAACCGTCAGTATCATTATCATCGATCTCCAGTGTCTGGTATCGTTCCCGTCTATTTCGTCCTGTTTGATATCGATCTTCCGTGTCTGGTATCCTTCCCGTCTATCTCGTCCTGCTTGTTATCGGACTCCAGTCTCCAGTGTCTGATATCTATCCTGTCCGTCCCGTCCTATCAGGTATCGACCCCATCTGTCTGGTATCTGCTCGTGTAACTGGTATCGATCTTGTCGGCCTCTGGCTTCCTGTTGTTCCACGCCAGACTGCTATCTTACTTCTTACGCCCAGCGATCGCCACATCACTGGCGTTTGTGTTAACGTGCATGACTGCCCCATTTCCCATCAAATAAAGCCTGTGTGAGAAACGTTACGCATCTGGGTCCTACTCCTGTTCTGGTTCTGACAGCTACTTTGTTGCAGTTATTTTTCTAAGTGATAACATTGTCAAAGACCCACCTTCATCCTAGAAGTCTTAAATGAAATGAAATGATCTGCATTTCTATAGCGCTTTTCAAGTCAATGACTTCCCAAAGCGCTTTACAATGTGCTCCACATTTCCCAATAGCAGCCTTGCAGCCATGTAAGGCGCTAACCTGCTTATTGGGGGTATTGGGGGTTCAGTGTCTTACCCAAGGACACTTCGACATGTAACACGGAGGAGCCGGGATTCGAACTGCGATCTCTTAATCCCAAGACGAGCGCTCTACCTTCTGAGCCATTGCCGCCCCAAATGAAATGATCTGCATTTATATAGCGCTTTTCAAGTCAATGACTTTCCACAGCGCTTTAAAATGTGCTCCACATTTCCCATAGCGGCCTTGCAGCCTGCTTATTGGGGGTATTGGGGGTTCAGTGTCTTACCCAAGGACACTTCGACATGTAACACGGACGAACCGGGATTCGAACTGGGATCCTTTGATCCCAAGACGAGCGCTCTACCTCCTGAGCTACTGGTAAATGCTACTAGGAAAAAGTGTTCAGATCGATTCTGAAATAGGATTTTCAAGATTTGGAAGCTCTGGTAACTTCTTATGAACACCGGCCTTTCTTGTATTGAACTGATGTGTCCACAGAAA
Organism: Urocampus carinirostris; assembly: GCF_059441175.1. Taxonomy (NCBI): domain Eukaryota; kingdom Metazoa; phylum Chordata; class Actinopteri; order Syngnathiformes; family Syngnathidae; genus Urocampus; species Urocampus carinirostris. Next base: position 64,161,088 of record NC_142349.1, on the reverse strand, counting down.
TCTTTAGTTAACACCGTAAAGTCATTAAAAATATGGTACGCAACCAATGTCATCGCAATGTGATCCCAAACACATGTTTAACGCGAATAATGCTACGGTGTCTGGTGCTGACTGTCAACAGTGTGTAGCTAATGGAGCCCCGTCTGCGCAGGACTTCCCTAATTCGATAAACAACAATTGACTCGTGATGGGTTTAACTGGCTTCTCAAACAACATTGATACAGTACAGAATACACTACATGTTAAAGAAAGTGAGCTGGCCCTGCAAAAACACCGAACTGCCAGACAACATTGACAATGCGCGCTAAATCATATTCCGTGGACCTTGGAAAAGTCCCATTTTATATCGCTACATATCAAGGACCGATATCAGCACTGTAAAAGAAATCTGCACGCTCGATTTTAGAATTCTATACGGCTGTCTACAAATTACTTATCAGACCTTTAATCTGGAAACGGTGTATCACCCAGGGAAAGTTTTTGTCTTCCTACTGTCACATGCTTGGGGATAAACAAAATGCGAAGCCGTGTCGGCGTTGCGGTGATGATGGTGACAAAGCGATTTGTCAGCGTCGAGCTCCCCTCTTGTTGACCCCTTCTGAGATGATTTATCCCGACAACCACACAAATATGTCCCGGCGTCGCGTTGGCAAGCTGCGAGACTCGAGTTAAAAAGCGCTGTCACTCATGTTTGACAAGGAGGAAGCTGCCGTGCCTCAGAGACACCTTGATGCACGTGCTTAAGCAGGATATATAAATACTATATGTTACGCTTTTTTCATAGGTTGTCCTGAAAACAGGCGACGTAGCGAATGGGTGGTTAGCACGCAGCCTCAAGGTGCAGATGTTCAGGGTTCAAGTCCGGCTACCGCAACCTCCCCGTGTGAGGTTTGCATCTCCCATTGCCTGCGTGGGTTTCCTCAAAAAACATGCATGTCAGGTTAATTGGCCAGTTCAAATTGTCCCTAGGTGTGAGTGAGTGAGCGAATTGTCGGTGTCTGTGTGCCCTGTGACTGGCTGGCAACCAGTTCAGGGTGTTCCTTGCACCCTGCCCGAAGATAGCTGGGATGGGCTCCAGCACCCCTGCGACCCTACTGAGGATAAGAGGTGCAGATAATGGATGGATGTCCTGAAAACAAGGGTTATCATCTCGTAGAAGGGAAAATACCAACTTGTTCTTCGCCAAAAGCTAGCATCGTCTTCTTAGAAATAAAAAAAAAAAAGACATTGTATGTTTTTACGCCCAAAAACAGTTACGTTTTCTCTTGAACATATTTTTTTTGTCTATGCTAGATACTAGATAGACACTTTTTTCATCCCCGTAGGGAAATTCACACCTTCAGCAGTATCCTTGTGTTGAAAATAAATTAATAAAAACGTTTTGCTATATTGTATTTGAATAGTGCTACGGAAATACACACTGTAATAAAAAGAGGGTAATGTGCAAATGTGGGGGTGGGGTTTAATGTAGGCTTTTACTCCCCCGGGTGGAGTTAAAGAGCCTCATGGCATGAGGAATAAATGATCTCCTCAGTCTGTCCGTGGAACAAGACTGTGACAGCAGTCTGTCGCTTAAACAATATTATTTTTTGTGTGTATTCCAAAAACATGCATTTCAGGTTAATTGGCCGGTTCAAATTGTCCAAAGATAGCCGGGATGGGCTCCAGTACCCCCGCGATCCTACTGAGGATAAGCGGTGGTCAAAATTTGACTGGAGCCTTAACTGGCTCCCGGGCTGGACTTCGGACATGCCTGTGCTACACTAACAAGTAACTGCAATGACGAGCATAAAGTCACTCTCCAATCTACCCTTTCCTTCTACGTAACGAGTTGTGCATCCTGAACAGCATTGCTAAAAGTACGATAAAAGCAGATAGGTGCGGTAAAGGAAAAAAAGTTGGGCATCGTTGACAGATAATAGAAAAAAGGTTCTGCCTTTAAACTTTTAAGGACACCTCAAACAACACACCCTACCTTTAAATAAATACACAACAACATCATTTTTCTGTACATTTTGCCCAAAATGACGAGTAGAGAAATCCGACCAAGACCAACTGCTCATTTTGGTCTCATAAATCAACTTCTTCAATCCATATGTCCTGAAAGTGTTTACAAATGCGAGACAGAATGTCCCTGTTTCCACCCCCGGAGAGATGACGCACAACACAGACCTGTCTCCTTTGAAGAAGTAAGTCTTAGCCACGTCCTCCCACCACACGGCCGTCTCGATGCTCTGCGTGGGCATGCCGCTGCCGAACAGCGAGATGTCCTGAGGGTAGGACGGCTGCAAGGTAGTGTCCTTAAACACCCAGAAGCGGTTACCTGAGGAGGATGTTAGAAACGTTAGAGGCCTCGTTTTCCCCCGCAGGTATGCACATGACCTCAAACGGCAAGATGTAGGCCGAAAAACCACACGGTCTGGTCCAACTGGGTGACAGGTGTCGCGTTTGTTCGCCTGCTAGATGCGAGCATGTGCGAGACTTGTAAGTGTTATGTTGGGTTGGTGATGTAATTAATGTTGCCTCTAGGCAGATGATTGCATGTTCACACTTGGACTAAACTGTGAAAGCAGTGAACGCTTTTTTTAGATCACAAACTCCAGTAGATGGTGCTGTTTTTCAAGTGTTGTATCTAGATAGTGGAGTGATTACATAGTACTACTGGGGCTATTTTCTTCCTCTTATTCTTCTTCTTCTTCAGGTTTAACGGCAGTTGGCATCCATCGCTTTGGTGCATTACCGCCCCCTCGGGGTTAATTTGTACACTAATTGATGTTGACAAAAATAGAAGCTGAAATTTTTAGCCTACCAACTTGGGATTTCAAATCAGTGATAAATATTTACATCTTGAAACATGAACGTTGCCTCTATGCAGGTGATTGCATGTTCGCACTTGGACTAAATTGTGAAAGTAGTGAAGGCTTTTTAAGATCACAAACTCCACTAGATGGTGCTGTTTTTCAAGTGTTGAATCTAGATAGTGGACTGATCACACAGTACTAGAATACATGTTTTGGGGCTATTTTCTTCCTCTTCTTCTTCTTCTTCAGGTTTAACGGTGGTGGGCATCAATCACTTTGGTGCATTACCGCCCCCTTGGAGTTAATTTGTACACTAATTGATCTTGACAAAAATAGAAGCTGAATTTATTAGCTTTTCAACTCGGGATTTCAAATCAGTGATGAATATTTACAGGCTACTTCCAGTTAGCAACAACTTCTACATATAAGCAAGTGTGCACTAAGGAAATGTCTTTTAAATCCCGTCTTTGTTTTGCACTAGCAAGCCCAAGGTCAATAGATGGAAGCCAAAAAAAGTTTTAAAATCTGGTAAATTCTTCAAATTTTAAGAATGGCATTACTTGTTTTGTTTGTTTGTTTGTTTTTTTGTATACATGATCATAGGTCTATGATATGGAATAGATGGATCTTGAAACATGAATGATTAAATAATTCCTCTATGCAGGTGATTGCATGTTCACACTTGGACTAAACTGTAAAAGAAGTGGCTTTTTTAGATAACGAACTCCACTAGATGGTGCTGTTTTTCAAGTGTTGTATCCTAATAGTGGGCTGATTACTGTGTATAGTACTAATATAAAGGTTTTGGGGCTAGTATGTAAACTAATTGATCTTGACAGAAATATACGGTTATTCTTAGCTTAACAACTTGGGATTCAAATCAGTGATAAATAATTACTGGCTACTGGTAGGAACAACTTCTACATATGGGCAAGGCTGTACTAGGGAAATGCCTTTTAAATCCTGTCCTTTGTTTTACACTAGGAAGCCCAAGGTCGATGATTAAAGCCAAAAAAGGTGGCAAAATATGTAAAATTCTTTAAACTTTAAGAATGGCATTTTAAAATTTTATTTTATTTTTTATTTTTTCGTATTAATAATCATAGAAGGCAGCACGGCGGCGCAGTGGTTAGCGCGTGAGCGGCACAGTTCTAAGGTCTTGGGAACCTCCTGTGTGGGTTCAAATCCAGCTACCGGACTTACTGTGCGGAGTTTGTATGTTCTCCCTGTGCTTGCGTGGGTTTCCTCCGGGCACTCCGGTTTCCTCCCACATTCCAAAGACATTCAGGTGGATTGGCCGGTCCAAATTGTCCCTAGGTGTGAATGAGCGAGCGAGTTGTCTGTCCCTGTGTGCCCTGCGATTGGCTGGCAACCAGTTGGGGGTGTCCCCTCCCCACTGCCCGATGATTGCTGGGATGGGCTCCAGCACCCCCGCGACCCTACTGAGGAAAAGCGGTGCAGCTAATGAGATGAGATGAGAATAATCATAGATTTATGACAAAAATGGATCTTGAAACATGCGTGATGTAGTTAATTATTACTTATTTTATTACTATGTGCTATTCACAATGCAAAAATGGTTTACCTCGTTGGCAGATCATTTTGATCATTGTAACTATTATTTTCATTTATTTTATTATATACATTATTGTTTTTTCTCTGGTGCAGGAATCATCAACCGTTTTGAAGCTGAGTGTTGCTTATTTTGTTATTGTGTAGTGTTTGGAGCTACCAGTTTGGTATGCATGTCATTACTATGTCGTTACTATGCTGTTATTATGTTATCCACCAGGTTGTTATTAATTGAAGTGTTTATGTTGTAATCGCCCTGCTCTAGTGAAATAAGAACAGTGAAGTCATTAGGTCTAAAATGTGTTTTTGTAGTAAAATAAGTAATAAACATTACTAAAGATGAGCAACTTTGTCTGGTTTAGTACATGCAAGTTTGTACAACTTAAATATTTGTTTAAAAAAAAACATTATTTTATAGACAATAGTAAAGTGTAAATCATAACATCAAAAACAACCAAAATTATCTGCCTATGGGGATATTTTTTTGGGTAAATAAACTGAACGACAAACATTTTTTATGTTTTTTTTTCTTTTGTAGGGGAATACCAAACAGTTACAACAATTATGATATTTTATCTGGTAATCGTAATGATTATAATGATTATAATTATCTTTGTATCATTATCAATGCTATTTATATCCCATTACTTTTGTTCTTAATATACATTATATAATTTGCATTTCTTACCTTTAAAAAATACAAATTTTCCCTCGCTGTTTTCATAAACGGCATCAATTTTTGAAGGCAGGCCTTTCCAGAAGTAATTGATCTGCATGGGGTACCCGGGGACCACCGAGTTGTCCCGCACCCTCCAAAACCATTGATCCTGAAGTTCATGGAAGAATTATAAAAATTAATCAATATTTCCTGATTATTAGTCTTATCTCCCAATGCCCTGTGATTTTTACCTTGAAGACAAAAAGTTCCTGCCGCAGGATGGCCAGTGTGTTGAAGCCCCCGTCGCAGATGTTGGGCTTGGAGTTTGGGTTGGATGGTTTGGCCCCTTGTGGAGGGCGGTGGGGCCTGGCGTGACGATCATGCTTGCGGGGGTCCGATGGGAGATGAAAGCGTGGAGGGGGGGCCGTGGGCGGTGGCCTTGTTGGTTGTGGCGCTCGGTCAGGCGGGCCTGGAGAAAGCAAAGATTTGTCTTGACTTTTGTCTGACATATTCGCGACATTATATTTTGGCAGACATGCTGGTTGCGTCGATGTACGCTATTGTGGAATGGAACTCAAGAGGTGGACAATTCATTCTATTTGCGCCAGTGGTATCTGAATACAACAAACATAAGAGCCTATGTCGACCTAGAATACATTACCAAATTCGCAAACACACTTAATTAAGCATGGTTACTTAAATACTTAAAGGAGCTGCACATAATTTGAATCTTAGTTACTCTGTACAGCCATCTCCTGGCTTGAAGTCATAATTGCAGCCTTTGTCAGCTCGTTCGTGATGCATGCGCAAGTGCAAGTACGTGCATTTCTTAGAAGCGTTGAATATACTCATCTTTTTTCACATTACTTGGAGTTTGGGTTGACCTTTGTATTTGACTAGAAACAGGCTTTTTCTTGCTGTCTATTGAGATGAAGTGTTTGAGGAGTATGTGAGGAGTAACAAGATTGGATAGAATGAGAGATGAAATTGTCAGAGACAGAACTGGAGTAGTAGTGGAACTGAGCAGGTGTGTAGATGATAGTACTCTGTTGCTTTGATCACATGGAGAGGAGGGATGAGGAGCAAATGTTGAAGAGGATTTACAGAGCAGAAGTAAATGGAAGGAGACCAAGAGGAAGGCCGCGATTGACGCGGATGGATGGTGTTAAGAGTGCACTGCAGGAAAGAGGTCTAGATATAGTGGAAGCTAGAGCTCTTGTTGGCGATAGGAATGAATGTAGAGGTGTTGTGAAAGGATAGTGGGATGTTTGGACGCATTCTAAGGGATGGGCAGGACACCAGTATGATGCGGCAGGGGTAAACCAGTGAAAGCTGTCGGGCCCTGCTGTAGAACAGAAGAGTGTATTGTGTCACCCTGACCCGAGTGACATGGCTTTCTTGTGTCCCGTTTTATCTGGAGGGGCGAAAGCATGACCAACTCGGGTGCCGAGGTGCTTAACTTGTTCGGGAGTTTGGACATTTGGGTTGGCCATGGTTTTTTGGGTGTTTTTTGCTACTTTTTCCTTTTTTACTTTTCTCTGTTTTTATGTATGTGTTTGTCTTGTTGTTGGTCACCCCTCTCGAGGGATATGGCCAGAGTAGATGGATAGATAGATAGGCTTTTTCTTACTTTCACCATTTTCATGCTACACTGAAAAAACCCTGCATGGCCGGTCATTACGTCATTCTCCAGCACTCCCCCCATCCCTGAACATAATTTGTTCTGCCCCGACTAGCCCTAAAAAAATAAATAAAGTATAAGGGCTTTTTGAACTCAGTTGGGCGTTGTTAACAATATTTAACTTTGAACTTTTTAGGAACACCTCAAACAATGCACCCCAACTTTAACATGGAAAAGGGGAACATTTTTTTCCGAACGGCATTGTCTATGAACAGGGACACTGTGTGATATTTGACCACAAGATGCCACTGCATTAAGCACTAGGAGGAAAACTGTCATGACTACCAATGTGAATCACCTGTGCCCGCTCGTTTGAGGCCAACCGCTGCGGGCTCTGATTGGCTCCCTGTCCCTATTTAAACCCAGTCCTGTGACTCTCCTGTTGTCAGTCCGTCTGCAACTTCTGTTGATACAAGGCAAGCCTTATTTGACCCAGACTCCTGCCTGTCCCGTTTTTGCTCCCATTTGTCTCCGGCTACGACCTGTTTTGATCCCGACCACGTCTGCTCCCCCGTCCCGGCTTACGACCCATTTTTGATCCCGACTACGTTTACTCTGCCGTCCTGGCTTACGACTCGTTTCCGACCCCGACCACGTTTTTGCTCTCCCTGTCCCGGCTACCGACCTATTTTCCGTCCCTGACACCGCCATCGCTCACTGCGGAGGATCCTCTTCCAAATTCGGATCACAATGCGAGTGCGATAACGACTTACTTCCCGCATCCAGCGAACACCGGATTGTGGGCGCAACCCTTCCTCTTTTTTTCAATAAAACTGGTGATAAACATTACGCATTTGGGTCCTGATTCCGTTCTGGTCGTGACAGAAAACAATATAGAGAGACGCAGAATAAATATTTTTTTTTGCTATGGGTACACAACAATTTAAAACACTGCGAAAGACTGCGAAAATTTAGAAGAAAATATTTGCTTTTTGGACACTTTGAGTCTCCATAGTTTGTATTCTTCTCTGTGATTTTTTTTTTCGGTTGCACAACACAATACAGTGACATCTAGTGGTCAAATAATAAACATTGTCCTTCTAAGTATAACTGAAACTCCTACCGGAAAAATAATAAACATGAAACTGGGTTTATTTTTTTGTCTATTTATTTAATATTATTTGTTTAAAAGGAATATTTGGAGTAAAGAAGTACATCTAAATAATTACCTTAAAACCTACTACTCAAATAACCATGTTAATTTAGAAATAATAAATGCCAAATATTGTTAAAAAAATTACATGAATATTAAGTCACAGGTAAGTTTATTTTTTACACAAGACAGCAATGATCTGTAAAAACATCTACAAACTTTTTTGAAAAAAAAATAAAAAAATAAAAATAATTAAATATTAAAACTGGATATAATTTGTTACGTGTTCATTTTCATCAAAAACAGTAAACAGTAAATATAGTCATGCAATATTACCGTAGATCTTCTGGATGCCCTGCAAGTCGTCGTGAGGTAGTTTAAAGTTCTCGGTGTCCATGTACTGGTAGAACGGAGCCATGATGGCGGTGGGATCATTGGAGTGTTCCAGGCCGAGAGCGTGGCCCAGCTCGTGAACGGCCACCAAGAACAGGTCATTCCCTAGAGAAAAAAACGGCAAATCGGTTAAACCTCGAGAAAGAACTGACTTCTCATTTAATAATTCACATCATTTTTAATGGAACATTTTGAAGCCACAAAAGCTTTCAGTGACCTGGAACGGCCGCCAGACCTTTCCTTTATGGGTTTCTTCATCCCTTTTAAACAGGTTTTCCTTCATATTAGTAATTCTGCTGCATGCTATGTATAGAATTCCACGTTTGGTCAAAATTCCGTTTTGCAGTGTCAGAAAATGATCAAACAATGTCAAAACATGTGAAGTGAATACTGTGTTTTCACATATATTTGTTATCTGACTGATACTAGTTTAATGTGAGTTTGGGGAGGGGGACGTTATCGTGTATTTGCGCATCAAAGGTTGCCGTGACAACTCCACCACAGGGGGTTTGGCCCTCCCAGGGGACCTGAACCGAGAGCTGGTACATGTCTCACCTTGCAAGGGCAGTCTGATTTTGACCAGCCAGAAGGCAACAGGGCATATCCTAACAGGAAGAACTGGACCAAAACCCTGGCCGGTCCTGACCAAGTCTCAGCTCGACAAGCAGCCAGAGAACCTTGCCAAGTCAGCAGCCAAGCTGGATCAAGCTAGCGACCAAACTGGTGGGCAAAGCCAGCGACCTCAAAGAAGCCCCAAGCCACCAGCAGTCAACCTCTCCTTCAACACTCTACATACTGTGGTCCTCGGTCCAACCGGCTCTCAAGTCTACCAGGATTCCTCATCGCTCTACAGCTGAGGACATAAAGACTGGGCCTTCATCTTCATCGACGCAAAACATCTCAGAACATCTCATTGTAGCTAGGTATTGGTTTTGGTGTGACGTAAAAGGGGGAACTCTATTAAAATACAATAACGTAATAATCAAGCCAATGTTGTTGTCTATCCAAATGGTGCCAGTTTAAGTTCTCAACTTTTAGTTGTCTTTGTTTTATTTTCTTATTATTGATTTGTGTTCTATTCAAGCTTCTTCAGTAAAAGATAGTAAAAGAAAAGTCCGTAAATCCAAGAGTGTGTGTGTCTTGATTAAATATATTGAACTATCAAAACACTAAAGTGTGTGTAGCCACCCTTCAGAATAACTAAACAAGGTTTTTTTTCCGTTTTCCCGACAGAATGATCTAAAAACATATGTGGTACTCCAAAAAGGCGAGACAAGTTTTGAAAAGAATGACTTGGCTCTTTGATTCAATTGGTCAATAGATTGTTTGTTAGAAAAATGTATTTACCACCCATATTCGCGACAGCTATCAAACCCTACCCTATGTGTGTTATGGAAAGCCTTCAAGCCGACAACTCGTCCGCCTGGACGAGTGCGAATGTGTTGGCAGCTTGCTTCGTGTCAGGTTGAGTCATACCTTGGCGACAATAACATTGAGGACAAAAATGTGCGAACCCGAGGTGAGAAAATATGAGAGATCGAGCGACGCCGTGCCCTATAATTACCAGAATTGGGTCAGTGTGTTTGTCTTGTCACTGTGAATGATAATTTATGATAATGTGTTGCACAAGAAACACGACAACGCCGGCGCGGAGTGTCCTCGATGAACGGTACACTTTGTAAGTGTGCAAGGTTTTTTATCCGCACAAACTATCATGTTCGGCGTTGTTTGGAGAAGGTTTTGTTGGTTGGAATGTTTCTTTATGTGAGGCATAGCCCAAATTGGGTAGATGTCGTTTCTACAACGAGCATAAGCAAGCTTAGTGGCTGCTAAGGGCCCCGCAACCACTAGGGGGCCCCCAAGAGTGTTTAACGTTTTGGGGGCCAACCTTGCCCCCATTATCACTTTGTGTGTCCACTCAAAAATACTTCTACAAAAATACGCCAAAAATACTACACAATAACTACAAAACTAAAAGCTCAGGAGGTGGAGCGCTCGTCTTGGGATCAAGAGATCGCAGGTTCGATTCCCTGCGCCTCCGTGTTATATGTCGAAGTGTCCTTGGGCAAGACACTGAATCCTTAATGCCCCCAATAAACAGGTGGGCGCCTTGCATGGCTGCATGGCCGCTATTGGTGTGTGAGTGTAAAGCACATTGTAAAGCACTTTGGAAGGTCTTCATTGACTTGAAAAGCACCATATAAATGCAGACCATTTACCGTTTATTGAATATAGTGCTTCAAAAATACTCCTACAGTAATACTATATTACAAAATACTATTACAGATTATTTACTCCAAAAATACTTCAAAAAGACAACTACAGTAATATTAAAGAAATATAAAGACATATAAAAAAATTCTACTATGGAAATACTACAAAAAATTACAAAAGTACCACTAAAATACTGCTTTGGAAATACATCAATTATGCTTCTACTTAATACTGAAAAAATACCAATACATAATACTATAATATAAAAACCGACAAGAGAAATATCACTTTACAAAAACTACTACAAGAGGTTTACAACAGAAATACTGCAAGTTACAACTATGGTGATACTACATAAGTTTTCCAATGGAAATGTCACAAAAATACTACAAAAATAAAACTACAGTAACACTGTACTATAAAAATACTAGAGAAATGCCACGAATACACAAAAACATTTTTATATGGAAATACTCCAAAATACAAAAGAGATAGCACAAAAAAATACTATGAAAATGCAACGGAGTATATTTACTCCGTTACATTCACTTGAGTAAGTTTTGGGAAATCTTTTACTTCTAGGAGTATTTTTAAATCCCTGTACTTTTACTATTACTTGAGTAAATTTACCCCGCCGCATTAGGCAACATTGAAGTCCTTACTTAATAAATCCCCTCCACGTAAGTAGACGTCTGTCTGTCTCCGCTAAGGCGCATTTATTTTGACGCAGATCTCCGCCAGGCTCTACCATGTTTAACCAATCAAACGCAACAGCCTCATCACTTGACCATGTTTAACTTCAGCGGGGGAAATTTTGTTGACGGAGGAATAGATCGAAAATGTCGCTTAGCAATACAGACTATGATAACACAGAAGAGGACGAGCACCCTTGGCCTCACATCAAAAGCATGTTCCCTTGCTACATTTACTCAGTACTTGAGTAATTATTCACCAAGTACTTTTTTACTTTTACTCGAGTAAGTATTTGGATGACTACTTTTACTTGAGTAAAATTTTTGGCTACTCTACCCACCTCTGGTTTTAGCCTAGCAACACACGGGAGGCAGGAACGGAATGCATATAAACAAGGTTATTCTTTTTCATGTAAATGATTCATAAGGATTCCAGAAATCCAATATTCCATTTCCAATCAAATTATTCCCTGTATGTCAACATAGCGATCGTCAAACCCTCCTCTGGACCTCCCATGATCCTCTCCGGTGCTTAATGGAGGGGAAAAGACCCGTTCTCCTTTTTATGTGTCTAGAAAGCCACAAAGCCTTTTAATGGTCTTTCACGGCTTGGTAATTGTAAATGATGCATGTTGACATGTGCGCTAATGGCGGCCCCGGCCGCTCGCTCGGAAGTCCTCGTGGGACTTTGGGGGCCGGTCTTGTTGCATACCCTCAGTAACAGGAGGGATGGGTAACCTTTTCTCTGCTGGCCCCGGGTCAGGCTTAATCGGCGGGAGTGGATATCATGCTTTAAAGGGCAACAATCTCCTGAGAAGACAGTCAGTCGCTTGCTATATGGAAATGCTAAGCGTCTGTGGGGTATTTCTTTGACACCGCTAACTGCAGGTTGACTTCTTTCACACTGGCTCAGTCAGTTTATTGTGCGGTTTAATGAAATTCTTTGGTTTCAGGTGCTTTATAGTTTTAATAACCTGTGTTTGTCGCTTCCTGGGGCAACAGTTACCAAAACACATTTCAAAATACAGTCAAACTGCCTAGTTTTTATGTCTTTTGTTCACGAGTACAGTAACAACTCGGTAAGACAACATTTTTTGTTTTTGGTAGTACTTTTTCTATAAAATAATAGGAATGAGTGGAAAGGTGTTGTAAAAAGGATAGTGGGATGTTTGGATGCGTTCTAAGAGATGGGAAGGGCACCTGTATGATGCGGCAGGGGTAAACCAGTGAAAGCTGTCGGGCCCTGCTGTTGAACAAAGAGTGTGTTGTGTCACCCTGACCCGAGTGACATGGCCGCTTTCTTTGGAGGGACGAAAGCATGACTAACTTGGGTGCAGAGGTACCTAACTTGTTTGGGTGTTTGGGTTGGCCATGGTCCAAAAATGTTTGTGTCTGTTTTTGCTAATTTTTTCCCCCCCTTTTTTTATTTTATTTGTCATTGTATGTGTTGTCTTGCTGTCGGTCACCCCTCTTGAGGGATATGACCAAGATAGATAGCTAGATAGTACTTTTTCTTAAAAAAATGTTTGGTTCATCGGGACGGATAAAAAGCATGCTGGGCCAAATGTGGTCCGCAGGTCGTAGTTTGACCACAGCTTGCACTAGAGCCAGGGGAAAAAAACGACTTGCAATATTCCTTTTTTATTTTTGATGTTGAGATTATACGGATGAATTCATCGATAACTCATTTGTCAAAAGTAAGTACTTTTCTACGGTCCTGCTAGATAAATAACTGCTGTTTCTAGCCTCTCAAAACAAAACTGGCAGATGGGCTGATGCGTCTTTACAAAATTTAAAAATTGGAAACTTTTGTGCATTGAATTCGGTTTTTTTCATACTTTCTTTGTCCACGCACGACACCCACTTTGTTGTGTTTTTTCTTTTCTTTTTTGTTCGGAGCTCGCTCTTGACGCGTATTTCAGCATCCCACTCTCAGCGTTTCTTTCTTTCTTTTTTTTTTCTTTTTCTACCGATAATTATCTTCCCACTGCTGTCTTTGTACCACAAAAGGAAGAACCGGAACCACCCGGGAAGACCCCATACCGGGAAAATGACGGTAATCCTTTTCGGGTTGGCATTTGTTGCAATTTTCCTTGAAATGTCAATATTACACAAGCTTGTCCTTTGTGATTCAGAATATAATTCACTTCCATTCATCCATTTTTGATACAATTCAGAGCTCTTTGTATTTGTATTTGTAGGGAGCAGAATTCATAAGTTTCTAATGTTAGCATTCATTTTTAATACCAGGAACCTTAAGCAAGGGTTTTAGTAGGCAGGCAGTTCATTCTATTAAATCCTTTAATAAGGCAGTTTTGAAACGTTTTTGCAAAGAAGAGTGGGCCAAAATTCTTTATTGCCAATTATCGTAAACGTTAATTCTGCCAAAGTTGGCCCAACTCGCTGACAAGTTTCGGGGGCAACTACCTCTCAGATAGGGCGCATTGTGTTAAATACGGTAAAATAATATCCGAGCCCTTTAGCGTTATCTGTGGTGTTCCGCAGGGTTCAGTACCTGGCCTCCTTCTTTTCAGCATTTACATGCATCCATTAGGTGATATTATTCGCAAGTTTAATATCAGTTTCTATTGCTACGCAGATGACACTCAACTATATCTTTGGATGGAGCAATCTGCCCAACTGAACTGTGGAAATTTGGAAGCCTGCCTCACTGAGATAAAGAGATGGATGAGACCTAACTTCTTGCGCCTTAACCCTCAAAAGACTGAAATGTAAAATATTGGTCCATCTAAATGCCGTGACTGGTTCTGAATATTGACAAATGTAATATCACCCAGACTGACTCAGTCAAAAATGTAGGTGTCTCATTTGACCCCAATCTGTCCTTTCAAACACACGTTAAGAATATTACTAGAACCGCTTTTTTTCATCTTCGCAACATTGCTAAAATTCGCCCTATGCTGTCCTTGTCAGATGCGGAGATTATAATTCAAGCGTTTGTTACCTCCCGTCTCGATGACTGGAATGCACCACTCTCTGGTCTCCCAAAGTCCAAAATCAAGAGCCCGCAGCAAGGCTTTTAACTAAGACTAAGTTTGATCACATGACAACGATTTTAGCGAACCTGCATGGCTCCCTGTTAGCTTAAGATGTGATTTTAAGGTTCTGCTGGTAGTATACAAAATCATGCATGGACTTTTTTTGTGTCTCAATAAATGGAATCAACATTTCAAAACAGCATTTTGTATTTCCTTTGGTTGTCTCTGTGTGATTCTAACGTTAGCCTGATGATTGTGAGTAATAAATAAGCAAAAAATACAGAAATTTTGAAAAAGGCAAATACTTTTTCAGGTCTTTGTATCTACTCACCATCATGATTTGGGTTCCCTAGGGTCCAAGGCTCATCCGAGTCAAAGTGTGTGTCGCCCCCGATGCCTGGCCCAGGGAAGTAGGCGTGGGCCAGGAAGCCGCCCTCCCCGTCGAAGGGCGAGCTGTCGCCGTGGAAACCCGAAGCAAAGATGATAGTGATGTCCACGTCACGCCGGCCCGTCTCCAGTGCGCTGTAGGGAACGGCCTCGAAGCGAAGCGGCGTTACGCCCTGCCACACATCGAACGCCCGGCGGATCGCATCGTGAGTTTCGCGGGCGCCCACCTTTGGCGTGACATTTTTTATGCTGTGGGGAAGAACACAAACGTGTTGGGTCTGGCGTTTCACCTTACATGACACATTTATCATATATATATATATATATATATATATATATACAGTGAAGAAAATAAGTATTTGAAGACCCTGCTATTTTGATATTTTTCCCACTTAGAAATCATGGAGGGGTCTAAAATTTTCATCGTAGGTGCATTTCCAATGTGAAGGAGATAAACTAAAAAGAAAAATCCAGAAATCACAATGCATGATTTTTTTAACACTTTGTGTGATACAGCTGCAAATGAGTATTTGAACACCTGAGTATCATCTAGAATTCTGACTCTGAAAGACCTGTTAGTCCGCCCATTAGAAGTCCACCTGCACTCCATGTATCATCCTTAATCAGATGCGCCCATTTGAGGTCGGTAGCTGCATAAAGACACCTGTCTACCCCGTAGAATCAGTAAGACTTCAACTTGTAACATGGCGAAGACCTAGAAGCTGCCCAAAGACACCAGAGATAAAATTGTACACCTCCACAAGGCAGGAAAGGGCTACGGAGCAATTGCCAAGCAGCTTGGTGAAAAAAGGTCCACTGTTGGAGCAATCATTAGAAAATAGAAGAAGCTAAACACGACGGTCAATCTCAATCAGAGTGGAGCCCCATGCAAGATATCACTTCGTCGGGTCTCAATGATTCGAAGAAAGGTGAGGAAACAGCCTGGAACTACACGACAGGAGTTGGTCAATGACCTGAAAAGAGCTGGGACCACCGTTTCTCGGGTTACTGTAGGTAATACACTAAGACATCATGTTTTGAAATCATGGATGGCATGAAAGGTTCCCCTGCTTAAACCAGCACATGTCAAGTCCCGTCTTAATTTTGTATATATATATTTATATAAGTTGTGATTTTTGTGTATTGTGTATAGTCAGATCAGGCAACTTCTCCTGCTACTGTTAACCTTGGAAGCCAGTGCCATCTGTTTCATGTGGGGGAGCAAACCCCAACTAAAAAAAAAAGTCTAGAGGGATGGGCGCTGCCAGGCTGTACCTGCCCAAGACACACAACATGAGAGGAAACAACAACTCACTCTTGATACTGCCACGGTCGTCGCCTGGGTCAAAACGGACTTTGCCTTTTGCTAACTACCAGGTCGGAGGTAATTAGTGTGTGACTGGTAGGAAGACGCCTAGATTGCGTGGTAGGAACACCTACCTATTCTATTCTATTCTATTCTATTCTATTCTTGTCAGGACCAGAACGGAATCAGGACCCAATTGCGTAACGTTTACCACAATTTTTATTGAAAGAAAGAGAAAGGGCAGTCGTTCTCGCACTCGGATTGTGATCCGAATACGGAAGTGGATCTTCCGTAGCGAGCGATGGCGGTGTCAGGGACGGAAAAACAGGCCGGGACCGGGCGAGCAAAAGCGTGGTCGGGGTCGGAAACGAGTCGTAAGCCAGGAACGGGAGAGTAGACGTAGTCGGGATCAAAAATGGGTCGGAAGCCGGGACGGGAGAGCAGACGTGGTCGGGATCAAAACAAGTAATAGCCGGAGACAAACGGGAGCAAAAAAACGGGACAGGCGGGAGTCAGGGTAGAAAAAGGCTTGCCTTGTATAAACAGTGGTTCGCAGACGGACTGACAACAGGGGATTGACAGGACTGGGTTTAATAAGGGACAGGAAGCCAATCAGAACCCGCAGCAGTTGGTGCCAAATGATTCTATTCTATTCTATTCTAATTTATGCTCATTTATTCTTCTTGATTTGATTTGATTTTACTCAATTCTATTTCCCTTCAAATACAGGATGTACTATTCCAGCCCATATGTTAAACTGAACCGGACAACTCGACCCATACCGAATGCAATTGACAATCCATTGTACCTCCGCAAGGTCAGCATATAGGGACACTTTTACTTAGCCAGCGAGAAAAGAAGTTGATACAACTCTATCAAGGCTGGCAGCGTTCACTGAACTTTTACACAGCCTCTCTTTATCAGTGCCTGGCAGGCAGGAAAGGAATTGGGGGAATCTTCTCTCTCGCCTCCCCATCTTCATGAATAACACGCAGTCACCGGCTCAGCACTGATTGACATTCTATTTGGAGAGCGTTCTCATCAATTCAAATTAAGGGGAGGGAAGGATTTGAATAAATTGGCGGCATTATCGGCGACAACGGCTGAAACCTGTCAATTTCTGCCGCCGCGCCGCAGACCCGTTTATCGGCCCTCCTCAGAAGCCATTTAAAAAAAAAAAAAAAACGACAAGGCCAAAGCCTAATCGAGAGGAGAGATAAGATGAGAGTGGGAATAAATTCTGCTGAAATGAGGGATTCTGCAGGCAGGAACTAGAGTAGAAATTGTTTGTTGCGGGGTATGAAGAGGCGAAGTGAACGCCTCGAGCTATTTTGCGTGCTGGAAATAGAACATAATGGATGCACACACTTTGAGAGGTGGTAAAACTACACACACTCCGTGGTAAGTACAATTATATGTATGCTGGTTTCTGGTCAAAACCGCGGATTTTCCAAACATTAACATTTCAGGGGACCACAAAAAGGATGGTTAAAACATTGCATCCTCTTTTCGACACGAATTGGCCTGTGTCTGGATATTTACATAGAAAGTGTCTATTGCTATGGAATTTAGGTAGGTAGGTAGGGAAGTAGGTAGGTCGGTCAGTCGGTAAGAGTTAGCTTACCTACTTATCTATATACATATAATATATATATATATTTATATAAAATTTTTTAGATAAAGGCTATTTAAAGTTAACTAGCATATATTTGTCTTTTTTGGCACATTAGCACGCGAAAGGTCCCCGGTTCAACAGCGGGTAGAAACATTTGTGTCATGATTTGCCCATTGCCCTCACCCTTGCCCGCTCGTTTGGCTCAATCTGCTGCTTGTTTCCTGATTGCTTCCCCTACTATTTAAACTCAGTACTCTCATTCACTCTTGGTCAGTCCGTCAAGGAACCTCTGCACTTGCAAGGCAAGCATTTTTTGACTTTGGCTCCCGTTCTGTTACCGACCTGTCCTGTAACTTGTAATAATCCCTTGTCCCTGGCTTCCCGATCGTCTGTGATTACCTGACTTGTTCTGATCTCTGACCACGCTCCGATCTCCCGTTCCGGCTGCCCGACTTGTTTCTGCCTACCGACCACGCTCTGATCACACGTCTGTCTGCTCGACTCGTTTCCACCCTCTGACCACGCTCCGATCTCGTGGGCTTCCTGCTTCTCCGGCCCAGAGATTGCCGAATCGCTGGTGTTTGTTTTCCCGACTTCTCCGCTTCCGCAATAAAACTTGGTGTGAGACGTTACGTGTTTGGGTCTACCGTCTGTTCTGGTTCTGAGAATTTTTGGGCCTGGAGAGGGATGGGCGCCACCAGGCTGTATTTGCCCAAGACCCACCACACTAAATGGTGCCCCTACGACCCTAGTGGTTGAAAGATCCAAACAAACTATATACAATCCCATGGATTTTTGACTAAAATATTATTTTACAAAGTTATAAGGAATATGCTGTCGAAATTACTACACAAAGGATCTCCAAACGTGGGTAGCCTCAAGACCACCTGAGTAGCCATTGGACTGGTTTTGAAAATATATAATGGGTCATTGTGATTTTCTGGGAAATGTGATTTCTATCTGGCATGATGTTCAGTGGTGATTGATTCCATTTTAACAACCCGGTGATAATATAGTGATATCAAAGTAATAGCATGTTATTTGGGAAATTAGTCACAAAATGTAGACCTCAGCTTCAAAAAGGTTGGTCATCCCTGCACTGCATAATAAACGACATGTTGGATCGTTGGCTGCCCTCTGCCCAGTCTGGAGGGCATTGCCGGCTTGCAATACCCCAGCAGAGCCATCAACACAATAAACGACTCTTCTCACCACTTCTTTGACCTGTTGCCCTCTGATAGTCCTTGTTTCGAGGTACCTGTAGTGCCTAACAGCTTCAGAGAGAGTTTCTTCTCCAGGGCCATCACCACCCTAAACAAGCATGCAAAACTAAAAATATATATCTTGGGACTTATGGATTTTTTGGTTGCTGCTAAATAGTATTGCACTACTGTTATGATGCACTATTTTTACATTGCACTATTATTATAACTTAGGTCAGTCTCTAAGTATTGGTTGGTTGGTTATTTGGATCCCTTAACCACTTGTAGGGGCACCGTTTCCTGCAGTGTGTCTTGGGCAAGTACAGCCTGGTGGCGCCCATCCCTCTCCAGGCCAACATATGTTTCACACGGTCTCAAACCAGGGACCTTTCGCGGGTCAGGCGAGCGTGCTGACCACTGCACTACGGAAAGTTGGTTGGTTGGATCATTTAACTAATGCGGTCGTAGGGGCACCATTTCATGTGTTTTTTCTTGGGCAAGTACAGCCTGGTGGTGCCCATCCCTCTCCAGGCCAACATATTTTTCCACCCGGTCTCAAACTGAGAACCTTTCGCGTGTCACGCGAGCGTGCTGACCACTGCACTACGGAGAGTTGGTCGGTTAGATTATTTAACCACTTGGGTCGTAGGAGCACAATTTCCTGTGGTGTGTGTTGGGTAAGTACAGCCTGGTGGCGCCCATCCCTCTCCAGGCCAAAAGGTCTCGAACTGGGGATCTTGCACGCATCAGGCGAATGTTCTAACCACTGCACTATGGAAATACATTACGGTAAGTACTGCATTGTAAAAATGTTTGCCTGGCAATCTTTTTAATCTTATTTTTCTCTTTTAAGTCTTTATTACATGTTTACCCTGGAGTGCCATGTCTAATCTCATTGCATACAATGTTTAACAAAATTGATGTCAATGAAAATAAAGACAATTAAATTAGATTCAATGAAGTGGTCAAATAATACACACTGTCCCGTTAAAATTCATATTAAGGCGGGGGCCTCAAACCATCATTCCGGGGGTCGAAATATGCTCCCGGGCCGCGATCTTAAAACCCCCGATGTATAGAAATAGCTCCATTGCCACTGCCAGCGTGAGACTGCCTAAATATTCCCGTGGAATGACGTTTGGGAGCAGGCGCCATGGCAACACCGAGCATGTGATCACCATTGGCGCTGATGAAGAAAAAAAAAAGTGATCACTGGCACACATGACTGCTCCTCCTCCTTCACGGTTAAGTGATGCTGAGGCTGAATGGTCTCCACGGCAACTACCGACTGCCTGAAAGAACCTGCCTACCGCCTCAACTCACCTGTAGGTGATGTGCGTACGCTGCCACTTCTGTCCTGTCAGCGCGTATCTCCGCCTTCGTGACCTCGAAGCACTTTTCAGTGTGTCTGGAACGCCGCAGCGGGGCTTCTGCATCCAACTGGAAAAAGACGATCATTTTAGGTCGACGTACAGATGAGGAAGTCTGCTCTGCGTGAGATGCGCTTAATATTCGCTCCATTCACGGCAATGAATGTGCAATTTTGCTACAACTCAAAATAGTGCAAATATGAAAGGGTCTGTTAAAAGTGCCTGGACTAGAGGAAAGTATTGTGAGTAAACAAAGGATAAAATGCCTATGGAGCCTTATGTGTAACATCTAACCGTACCCAATAATATCACAACGACCCCAACAAAACAGGTCAACCTCAATACTAACATTAATATTATTTGAAACATATTGTGTATATATCGTCTACAGCAGGGGTGTCAAACTCATTTTAACTCGGAGGGCCACACGATAGGACAAAATTCTGCCGGGGACCGGAATCGTAGATTAAAGAGAAAGAAAAAGAGAGATAAAGAAGGGAGGGGAGGGGAAGGAGAGAGGGAAGGACAAAGAAAGACAAAAAGGGAGAGAGGGAGAGCGTGAGAAACAAAAGAGATAAAAAGAGAAGTTGTGAGAGAGGGGGAAAGAAAAGGAGAGGAAGAAAGAAATCCAAAGAGAAATAGAAAGACAGAAGGAGAGAAAGGAGAAAAGAAAGTGCAAAGGGTAGAAAAAGAGGAAGAGAAAAGAGAGAAAAGTAAAAAATGAAGGAGTAAAAGAAGTTAAAAAGACAGAGAGAGAAAGACACAGAGAGCAACAAAGGAAGATAAAAAGAGAAACATAGATAGTGAAAGAGACGGAGACAGAGAGTGGTAGAAACAGGGTCGAGAAGAGAGAGAGAGAGGGAGAGAGAAATACAAGTACAGTGTCTTTGTTCGAGGCACCTGCCTTTGGCAACATCAAGTTGACATATTTCAACCTGCAGCTTGTTTTTCTCTCGCACTTCTCTGCGTGTTGTCTCGCGGGCCGGATTCAACCCCTTAGCGGGCTTGATATGGCCCGTGGGCCGCCTGTTTGACACCTTTGGTCTACAGTATAGATTTATTACTGTATTTGTCTGGAAAACTTGGTCAGTATCTCAGGAACCGTACTCTCGTGGTTTAGGTCCTTCCTCTCGGACAGGACGTAATGTGTTAACTATGGCAATGTGACCTTTGAATATTTTTATGTCACCTGTGGTGTTCCTCTGGGCTCTGTTTTTGGCCATCTTCTTTTTAGAATTTATATGCTTCCGCTTGGTTATATTATCCACAAGTATGATATTTGTTTCCATTGCTATGCAGAAGACACTCAACTATTTCTTCCACTGGAGGCAACCTCTTTTTTAAGTCGTGGAAATTTAGAGGATTGCCTTTCTAAAATACCAAGACGGATTTCACTTTAGGTTTTTTTGCGCCTTAACCCCAGAAACAAACGAGATGTTGATTGTTGGACCAGCAACAAGTTGAGCACCTCGGCACCCAAGTTGGTCATGCTTCCGTCCCTCCAGATGAAACGGGACACAAAAAAGCAGCCATGTCACTCGGGTCAGGGTGACACAACACACTCTTCTGTTCAACAGCAGAGCCCGACAGCTTTCACTGGTTTACCCCTGCCACATTATACAGGTGCCCTGCCCATCCCTTAGAACACTTCTAAACATCCCACTGTCCATTTACATCACCTCTCCACTCATTCATTCCTATCACCAACAAGAGCTCTAGCTTCCACTAGATATAGACATCTTTCCTGCAGTACACTCATAACACCATACATCCACGTCAATTGTGGCCTTCCTCTTGGTTTCCTTCCATTTACTTCTGATCTGTAGATCCTCTTCAACATTTGCTCCTCATCCATCATCTCCATGTGTCCAAAGCAACTACTCGCTTATCCACACACTTGGTCAGTTCCACTACTACTCCAGTTCTGTCCCTCACAATTTAATTTCTCAATCTATCCAATCTTGTCACTCCTCAAACACTTCATCTCAAAAACATTTAATGTACTTCTCAAATCTGCGTTCAGGCTCCAATTCTCAGCACCATACAACACAGTCGGCACAATCACGCTTTCATACAGTCCCCTCTTAACATCCATACTCATACTCATGTTAATCATCACTCTTCTCCGAGCACCCAAAACCTTACTTCCTTGATTCACTCTGTGCAATACCTCGCATTCCATTCCACCAACTGCAACCACATCACAACCCAAGTACCTAAAGCTTTCAAATTCTTCCAGCACCTGTCCATGCAACCTTATTTCCAACGCCATGCCCACTCCATCACGTAAATACTTCATCACCTTGTTCTTCTCAACATTCACACATAACTTACACTTATCACACACTCTTCCGAACTCCACTACCAACCAGTCTAACGTGATGATCAAATCATTTGAAGTGCCATTCTCACATGGACTATAGTCAATACAAGTTATGTTTATTTGTATAGCCCTCAATTACAAAAGTCTCAAAGGACTGCACAGACCACCATTACAACATCCCCTTGTCTGGAACCTACTCGTAGACAGGGAAGAACCTGCTGATTTCTTCTTGGCTCTTGGAATTACTAGTAGCATTTTACGGGTGAGGACTCTGAGCACGAAAATAGGGGGCAATTAATAAGAATGATATGGGGAGGCAAGGCCATGCAAAATTTTGTATGTTACCAACAGAACCATAAAATTACATCTGCAACTAACAGGGAGGCAGTGAAGGTCAGCTAAAATCAATGTAATGTGATCAAACCTTCTTGCTCTAGATAAGAGCCATGATTTAAAAACAACACACACACAAAATGCATTTATTATGCTTGTGTGGTTAGTTAAAAAGAGAATTTTGCAATGGTAATATTGCTATTCAAGAAATGGTGTATATTTTTCTTTTGTTCGTGCTACTGACGGCATAACACTACAGTCATGCCGGTCGACGTGTGCCCATTTGTGACGACATTGTGTAGTCTACACGACCACTTGTGAGTGACACACAGAAGGCAATATATAACAAGTCTCACCTCAGCGTGATATCACTGCATCATCATGCAAAATGAAAAGAAGGATATGTGTTAAGAGCGTCACCTGCACGTTGAGGGGCGGGTGAGGACTTTCTTTCTGTTTTTCTCTTCACACACAATCAAATTCACAACAATGCGGTGTACTCACCCCTTGGTTCTCTCATCCAGCGTCCCGGTGACATTGAGGCCGTATGTACGCTGCATGGCCGCGATGGCTGAGTGCATGGTGTGGGACGAGCGCAGGAAGGACATTTTGGGTTCTGTCCGGGAAAGGTAGCCGTACCTCTGAAGCCATCCCTGAAAAGAGAATCGATTTGATTGTTTCATTGATGGTAATGAGCTACTAATAGCTTTGTTGTTTTCAAATAGCAGTAAAACAGTATAGATAATTTGGCATTTCATAAATTTAGGGTGACAAATAGAGAATGATGCAATCATTTCCATCTCAACTCATCTCATTAGCCGTACCTTATCCTCATTAGGGTCGCGGAGGGGCTGGAGCCCATCCCAGCCATCTCCGGCCGGTGGGCAGGGGGACACCCTGAACTGGTTGCCAGCCAATCGCAGGGCACACAGGGACAGACAACTCATTCGCTCATTCACACCTAGGGACAATTTGGACCGGCCAATTCACCTGAAATGTATGTTTTTGGAACGTGGGAGGAAAACGGAGTGCCCGGAGGAAACCCACGCAAGCACGGGGAGAACATACAAACTCCGCACAGGAAGTCTGGAGCTGGATTTGAACCCACGACAGGTATCCATGACATGAACTGTGCCGCACAATTACCTAATTACCATTTGAGTCTAACCTGTAGTCTTTCAAATTCTTTTGTAGCACGTTGCAAACTAGCAAGATGGATACCCAGTCAACTATCAAGATAGGTAGATAGATGCTAAATATCCAGCTGGCGACTATCTAGATATTTATCCAGCAACTTTCTATCGCTAACTATTTTAAGGAGATAAGTAGGTATGAAGTTTCCAGCTACCTAGCATATAGATGCCAACCTTTTGAGACAAAGTGGCAGATTTTATTGCACACACTCTTCTTACACGCAAAACACAATTTGTCTCCAGAATATAAAAAAACACCATTTGCTTGTTTAAAGCTGGAAGTGGCAAACTTTTACCAAAATGGAAATCTAATCCGATTGCTGGAGCGTTTTTATCCACTCACAGACTCCGTATCGCTTCAAAATAAAGGAGCCGTAGACTAAAATACTAATCTTGAGAAAATATATTTTTTGTTGTCTAAATTTGAACAAGCAGTCGATTAAAAAAGAAAAAAGAAAAACAGTAGGCGTTTTTAAAGCGGTAGTCTTGTGTGTAAAGCGGTAGTGTTGGTGGGTAGGCATAGCTATAGCTATCAATTTTAGGTTTATAGATAGTAAGTGGCTGGCTAACTATCCTTGTGGCCTTTATCTAAATATGTATGTAGTAGCTGAACTCTACCTAGATATTTATATAGCAGCTAGCTATAGCTGACAGTTTCAGGTGGATAGATAGGCCATGAGTGGATAGTGAACTATCCAGATGACCTGTATCTGACTGTGCGGGTCAGATGTATCGACATTTCGTTCTGTATACACGTGTACTAGAATGACAATAAAGTATATCTGAATCTGAATCTGAATCTGGACATTTATATAGCAACTTTCTATAGCTACGGATTTAAGATAGGTAGCAATTATCTACCTACCTACTTGGCTACCTAAAATTCCTAGCTACAGCTAGCTGCTATATGATTATTTAGATAAAGGCTATCTGAAGTTAGCTGGCATCCATTTATCTATCTTTGGATCGATAGGAAGTGACTAACTAACAGCCAACCTTTAGCTATAGCTAACTAGCTCGCTTGATAGACTGACACACAGTATACTGTGATGCCATTCGTAGCATGATAAAAACTTGGATACGGTTTCTAATATGCTACAAATGGAATCCCGTCTCAATCTTCCACATTTTTACAGCTCCCATTTAAATGTATCACTCGGGAAAAGGTTGTGAAAATCATTTCTATTGCCTTAATTATCCCATCGAACACAGTAAGGACTGCGGTCCTCGTCGAGACTACAAACATGGCACGACGGAGACATTACCAAGAACTGGGCGTACCTCCAAAATTATTAAAAAGATGAGCAGAAAATTAGTGAGGGAGGCTGCCAAGAGACCAACAAAAACATTGAAGGGGCTGCAGGGATTTTTGGAAAGGACCCAAAGAAAAGAGAGTGGAACCTTAACTGTTCTGAAAGCCTACTTGAACAGCTCGGCCATATTTGGGATTGATTTGATGCAACTTAAATAATGATTACAAAGACGAATATCACGGTGATTGCTTGGATGGTTTGAGGACCATGGATAAACCTTTTTGAAGCTAAGAACTACTTTTTTTGTGACTGATCAGCCTGAAGGCCTACCAGTTGTATATGCATTTCTAAAATAAGTTATTGCATCCTTATTACTATGTTATAACGATGTTTTTGCTATGCTATTAAGTCAAGTCAAGTCATGTTTATTTGTATAGTCCTTAATCACAAAGAGTATCAAAGGCCTGCACAGACCACAGATTATTGCAAACCACAGACTATTATTACAACATCTCCTGATCTAAAACCTACATGAGGGCAAGGAAAAACTCAAAAACCTCAAGATGAGGAAAATGAAGAAACCTTGAGAAGGGACTGCACATGAGGTAATCCCCCTTCCAGGATGACCAGGCTGCAATGGATGTTGCAATAACAAATAATAGAGAGATATTGTCAACATAAAATATAGGTTATCCATATGCTATAGAATAGAAGTGTGTTTTAAGCCTATATTTAAACAGTTCCACTGAGGTTGCAGATCGACTCTCAGGGGGAAGAGCATTCCACAGGACTGGGGCCCGAATGGAGAACGCTCTCGAACCTGCGGATCTCTTCTTTGCTCTTGGGATCACTAATAGACCAGCATTTTCAGAGCAAAGGCTCCGGACCGGAACATAGGGCGAATTACTGTTATTACCAGGTTGTAATTATTAGAAGTAGGGTTAAAAGGGGCTCAGTCAATCACTAAAACATTATACCAGTTAGAAATTTTCATTGACCCATCACTGGCGAGCTATTTTCTGCATAAAGCTCTACCAGTTAGATATATTTCTAAAATAAGTTGTTATTAATATGCTGTAACAATGTTATTACTATGTTATTGTGAGGTGGTATTCATTAGAAGTGGGTTTAAAATGAACTCAGTGAATGTCTTAAACAACTTACCAAAATGTGATTTAATTGCAATAACCCATCACTGGTGAGCTATGATCAGAACTGGTCTGGGGGCTACTCAGGTGTTCTTAGGGTGGCTGATGGTTTTCCTGAGAATAACTTTCATGTTTGAATCACATTTATTTTAATTTAAAAATGGGTTTTGATAAGGCTTTTAATATTTTATGGGTCCCGCCATATATGTTCTTTGGTCTGTTATGGTTCTTTCAGAATTTTTGGTTGCTGACCCCTGCCTTAGACATGCAGACCATCTCCGTTTTTGGCATTTTGTTCTCTTTACTGTATCTAAGGAGTCACAAATAGTATGCTGGCAGGGGGTACACCGGAAAATTGATGAAAACGACCCTCCAGTATCTTATAATAGCCGCTTTACAAAATACTTCCTCGGTTTTGAGGACAACAACACCTCAATGACGTCCCTAACACCAGGTGTCCTCTCCATCATCCGTCCATCCTTCTGTCCATCACCCGCCCCCCCTTCCCCCCTCACATCCATTCACACAGCAACCAGAATTCTCGCTGCGGGGGTGGCCAATCAGAAATGTCTGCCCCCCCCCTACACTATACCTATAATCTGCCCGTCCCTCCCTGTTTCCTGAGCGCCTTGTTTATGATCCCTTTCCTCGCGTGTGCGCGTGCGTGTTTTCCCTGCGATGGATCCGAAACGCTCGTGAAACAGCGTCAGCGGCGAGGCGTAAAATTAATGCAGTAAATGTGATAGAATGATTACAAAAAGAACTAAGAAATCTTAAAACGCAATGTGCAAACGATGAATCCGCTCCAGCATTACGGTGCTAAGGCCTATCACCTTTTTATCATCAATGAAAGCATTGCAGGCCTTAACAAAGCATGCATGTGTATCTGGGTTACATGCAAAAAAAAAACGCACACATTCACGGGTGAGTGCGTGTAGATGAGCATTAACCGGCCCATGTTGTGCAGATTAAAATGTGCATTTCTTTGTGCGCTGGAGGAGAGAGCACGGAGCTAGACGACAGGGAAGGGCCGTGCATATACTATCATATTATATTATATATTTACCTCGACGCTGAAGTGCTGGTGCTCCTCTCCGGACACCGCACACGCAATCCAAAGCAAGAGATGCAAGCACAAAGCGGCCGCCTGAACGCAATCCGATGGTTTCCTTGCACTGGAGGCGACTAAGGTCATAATGACCCGCTTTAATCCCAAGTCTCTCTCCTCTTTTTTTGTTATTGTTTTTGTCCCGTTGTGTCGGACTCCTGTCTTTTTTGGGCGTCAAGCTAAAGGCATGGATGCATTGCTGGCGAGCGGCGTCCGGAGATGTCAAGCGCACGGGAGGCGGCGTGTTGCATCCTCTGCCCTCGCCATTCTTGTATTTACATCACGGGCTCCATTTAGGCAACAGCAGCATCAGCAGCAGCATCACTGAGGTTGCAGGCAGGCAGTCTGCGCAAGATTGTCCGCCCTCCCCTCCCTCCTTCTCCGCCTCCTCCTCTTCCTCCTCCCGTCGCCTTTCACGCCTGCGCTTTGATTTCGTGCATGATGGAAAGTAAACGACGTTTAAAATGAAAAACAAAATGCAATGCAATGGGTCCTGTCTTTCCTGTTGATCAAAAACAACAAAAAACGCTACCAATTCCCTAAAAACATTCGCATAATCACATTTTACTAAAAGAAATCCCTTATATAATTTTTCCCAACAATAAAAACCGTCACCAGCTTAAAAAACTCCTCGATTGTTTTTCTGTTCTCTCCCCTATAGAAAACACACCGCCGTACAGTAAGGAGATCAACGCTTCCGCCTATGTGACGTCACACGTTTGCCCCGCCTCTCGTTGCCAGGCAGAGTTGCTGGAGTATCCACAGGTAACCCTTTGAATGAAAACAAATAGTGGAGGCTATGTTTAGCTCCACTCTGTCAGATAGCAGGAAGGTGGAAAATGCACATTGGGATTTATTAATTTGCAACCATATAAAAAAAGCAAAGAGAGAAAAAAAGGAGGAATGAAAGAATAAGATGATTTTGTGCAGAGCTTCAACCGAAATTGCATTTTATATACAGTATCCATCAATCCATTATCTGCACCGCTTATCCTCAATAGGGTCGCGGGGATGCTGGAGCCCATCCCAGCCATTTTCATCCAGTGGGAAGGGAACACCCTGATCTGTTTTTCAGACAGTCACAGGCCACACAGAGAACCATTCTAGGGCTGCAACAACTAAGCATTTAAACAGATTAAAATTGATTATTAAAAGTGTGACAACTAATAGATTGCGATTCGGTGAATCACGAGATTTATGAGCCAAGTATGTTAAATCAATGCACACAATTAACATTCTGGTCCAACAAAAGGCGCCAAGACAGTATTAATAAAAAAGCTATCTTATATTTAAAAAATATATTTTTAATTCAACATGGCGTCATTACAAACACAATTGGAATGAAAGTATTGAATTAGTATTGTTTGACTGTTTCATCATGAAACAAAGTTAGCAATTTACAGAAAGTGCTGCAGTAGTACAACAAATAATGATATAATAAGTAAGTATTTTATTAAAATAATGTCATGTTTAATTCTACACAAGGGCCGGATTGTTAAGCATATTATAAATATAATTTTCATATTGGAAATGTTTATCATGTTTAAATATTCAACCCAAGAAGTAAATATGTAGATGCAATTTTGCAAAGTGAGTTTTTTGTCATGGTTCCCATGGCGCCCAATTGGCCCGCCCGTGCGGCGCCAGCTGCGGCTCGCTGACAGATTGGCTTTCCTTCTATTTAAGTTCAGTGTTCTCACTCTCCGTTTGTCAGTCCGTCAACGAACCTCTGCCACACAAGAGGTGAGTTCTGACTCGGTCCTGTTGCCTGTTGGTATTTCCGGACTGGTATTGTTCCTGTTTATTTTGTCATGTTTAATATCGGTTTCCAGTTTTCTTCCTGTCTATATTTGTCCTGTTTATTATTCTCTCCAGTTTTCGTTCCCGTCTAGTTTGTCCTGTTTGATTTCGATATCCTGTTTCTATATAAATCCTGTCTGTCCCCATCTGTCCAATATCAATTCAGGTAATTGGAATCGATCTCGTCGGTCCCTGGCTTCCTGTCTTCCCTCACCAGACCTCTGCCTAATGTGCATGACTCCCCATTTCCCGTAAATTAAAAGCTTGAGTGAGAATGTCACGCATTTGGGTCCTGATCCTGTTCCAGTTGACATTGACATTTTTGATATATTTTGATGTGTTTGAAAAAAAATGTTATATATAAAATAAAAATGTATTGCTTTTTCTATTTTGTTTTGCATCATAAGTCCAAATTTAATCTTATCTTTAGATAAGGTGTCAAAAAATTATCCTACATTTGTTTTAGTGTCTTTAGTGTTTTATCCTCCCAAAAAAATATATGAATAAAGAGGAGAAAATCGCAAATGTCTTTAAGAAATCCATTTAATTGAAAAAATAATCGACCATAAAAATAATTGTTATTCGCACCTTCAAACCATTCACACGCTCATTCATACCTAGGACCAATTTGGAGTCACCAATCAACCTGCCATGCATGTTTTTTGGGATGTGGAAGAAGACCAGAGTTCCTGTAGGGAATCCACGCAGGCACAGGGGTACATGCAAATTCCTAACAGGGAGGCTGGTAGTTGAAATTAAACCAGGGTCCTCTGAACCACGGAATGACGTGCTAACCATTCAACAGAAATCCATTCATTGATCCATTGTCTGCACCGCTTATCTTCAGTAGGGTCGCGGGGGTGCTGGAGCCCATCCCAGCAATCATCGGGCAGTGGGCAGGGGACACCCTCAACTGGTTGCCAGCCAATCACAGGGCACAAAGAGACATACAACTCACTTGCTCATTCAGACCTGGGGACAATTAGCACCGGCCAATTAACATGCATGTTTTGGTCATGTGAGAGGAAACCGGAGTGCTCTGAGGAAACCCACGCAAACACAGGGATAACATGCAAACTCTGCACTGGAAGGCTGGTACCTGGATTTGATCCCATGACGCACTAACCACTCATCCGCCATGCTACATCGCCAGGAGTCAAATAATTGAATTTAAAACACAAAGCAGTCAAAAAGTCTTACAAAATATGATCAAAGAAATATGGCAACATTTTCCTGTGTTACGGTATTTGACCAGTAGATATTGCTGTAATAAGCCATGCTACGAAAAAAACAAGTGATAGAAAACGCAAGGAAGAATACAAACTATGGAGCCTCAAAGTGACCAAACCATTCTTTTTTTTTTTTTTTTTTCTCATGGTCTTTGCAAGCTTTTTGTTTTTCGGTCATTCGTAGCAGGAAAATGGTGGACAATTATGTAAGCTACCTCTAGGTGATGTCATGACCAGAACGGAATCAGGACCCAAATGCGTAGTGTTAACCACAAGTTTATTGAGAGAAAAAGGAAGGGCAGCGCCCGAGATCCGGTGCTCGCTGCACGCGGGAGGCAAGCCGCTCACACAATCGGATGGTGATCCGAATACAGAAGTGGATCTTCCGGAGCGGGAGATGGCGGTGTCAAGGACGGGACAAACAGATCAATAGCCAGGACAGGAGATCAAAAACGTGGTCGGGATCAAAAACGGGTCATAAGCCAGGACGGGAGAGCAAACGTGGTCGGGGTCAAAAACAGGTCGAAGCCGGAGACAAATGGGCTGATCAGGAACGGACGGGTGGAAAAACGGGTGCAAAAAGCAGGACCGACAAGAGTCAGAGTCAAAATGCTTGCCTTGTAGAAACAGAGGTTTGCTGACGGACTGGCAACAGGAGAGTGAAAGGACTGGGCTTAAAAAGGACAGGGAACCAATCAGATAGCCCCCAGCGGTTGGCGCCAAAAGAGCGGGCAAGGGTGATCCAAATCAGTCATCATGACAGGTGAGGTTCATATTATCTAAAATAAATGCAAATCTCCCGACCTACGAGTATTTTGAAAAAATACACGTTTTAATGATAGTTCATGATTTAGTTTCTTATTATTCAATATCTATATATATTTACCACTAGGTGGCACTTGATAAAATATACAGTTAAAAATATATATTACAATGATAATATTTTAACCAAATATACGAATAGCTATGGATACACGGATAACTCGATGGTCAAAGGATTAAAAACGTATTTTTACTCACTGTGGTTTTAACAAAAACAAGACATCGGGAGAGAAATTTGCAAACAATTTGAACTCAAATGCAGTAAAAACATTTAAAATAGGAAGTGTCGGGACCAGAACGGAGGCAGGACCCACTTGCGTTACGTTTGTCTCAGTTTTATTGGGGAGAAAGGAAAGGATTGCACCCACGATCCAGGGATCGCTGGTCGCAGGAAGCAGGTTGCTCTGAATGCGGAAGTGGCACTTCCGTGGCGAGTGAGGGTGGTGACGGGAAGGGAAAAACGGGAAAGAAGCAGGGACAGGAGAGCAAAAAACATGGTCGGGATCAGCAACGAGTCGAAAGCCAGAAGAGGAGAGTAGACGTGGTCAAGATCAAAAAACGGGTCGAAGCCAGGAGAAAAACGGGAGCAAAAACAGAAGTGAGTCAGGGTCAAAAAAGCTTGCCTAGAGTAAACTGAGGTTCGCAGACGGACTGACAACAGGTGATGGATAAATGTGGGTTTAAATAGTGACGGGGAGCCAATCAGAGTCCGGTTGATGCCAAAGGAGCCTAAGTCACTCTCAAATGCCAAATTTGTCTCTTCATTATTGACATGTACTTTTGAGGTCTTGGTCATGTTTGAAAAAATAGATATTAACTTCAGTATTTCTACCTAGTTAGATAAAAGTGAAAATAATATGCTAAGCAAACTTGACATATATTTTCCTTTTGTCTCCTTAACGAGAAAGTAGTAATATACCAACTAATATAAATGTTTAATTTGCATTTTAATTTAATGTGTGCAACAGCTCTCACATTAATTTATTATTTTTGTGTTCAACTAGACAAGAGCTAAAGGGGCAGTGTGTATTATTTATCGTTTCCTACGGGTAAAGAAAAAACGTCACTAATTAAAAAAAAACAATAATGTTTTTAATGATAAGTAAAACTAAATGAACTATCGTACAAAATGTACATTTTTAAATATTAGTAGGTCAAGAGCAATAATTGTCTGTCATGCTGTTAAGATTATTGATATAATCAAATACTGTGCAAAAAACTGACAAGAAAAAAATGAGTTTTTTGGTCATGTTGAGCCTCCGTAGTTTGTATTCTTTTTATGTTTTATAACACTCCTTTTCTGTAGCACTACACAATACAGACGCTCTCCTACTTACGACCATTCGACTTACAAAAAATGGTAGAACATTTTCTCCAGGATGTCGAAAAATATCCGGACATTGCTGTAAGTTAGATATTGTATTGTGTGCACCCTTTTCCGAGTACAGGACAGTACTGTAGTGTCACGTGCCAGGAACGAAGACGGGACCCAATTGCGTTCGTTTTACTCAGCTTTATTTAGAATGAGGAAAGGGCTTGCACCCACGATCCGGTGATAGTCTGTCACGGGTAGCAGATCGCTGGGAACGCGGAAGTGGCACTTCCCTGTCGAGCGAAGGCAAAGTCGAGAGCGAGGAAAAACACAGGTCGATGGCCGGGACGAAGGAGCAAAAACGTAAACGGGTTCAGAAAAAGGTCAGCAACGGGAATCAGACGAAAAACAGGGCAGGACCGAGTCAGGAGTAACAAAAGCTTGCCTAGCATGTGTAGAAGGTTCGCAGACGATCCGACAAATGATGACAGGAAGGTGAGGGTTTAAAAAGAGGCAGGGAGCCAATCAGCGCCCAGGGCTGCCTCGCATCAGTAATCATGACATGTAGTGCTTCTTTCTGCCACTACCGGCGTGTGGCGCTGTGAGAGGTCACCCAGGAACCACTCCGACTCTTGCTAGTTCGTGTGTTAACATTCTATACTGTATCTCCAGCACGCTAAGAACTTTGACATTTTAATTGTTTAATATCTCGTGCATCTATTCAATATGGTTGGTGTAAAGTGTAACGAAAAGGCGAGCTGTTTCTTTTGAAACGAAAGTCGAATAAGAAAGCTTGATGCGGTTGAGAAAATGGTTAGATCGCTTTTTTTTTGAAAGTTTTTACCACGGAGGAGGACCTCTTGAAGTGCATCTTCCAAAAGTAAGTTAATCTCAACTTTATTTATCTTTATAGAGCACTTTTTTATGAAATCTTAATTTTTTGGTACAAAACAATACAGGTTACTTATACAAGCCTTAAATATACTTATATAAACCTTAAACATACAAAATATAGCACTGAAACAACTTACAAACAACTTGAATGAATGAATGAATGAAAACTTTATTCGAACATTTAAAAAAAAACAGAACAAAAACAATAACTCAACAACAAAATAATATTACATAATATGTTCGTAAAGGGACAGTCAGAAGCAAATGCTTACATTCCCTACCCCTTCATCTTCCCTATTAAACACACCAATTATATAACAACAATTGTAATACTATTAATAATAAAAGTTATAATATAACAACAACAACAATAACAGAAAGTTAATCATAGTTCTAGACGCACTATTCCCAATCGCTCGCATCACTCATACCCGATTTTCTTCATCTCTTTATTCCGCCAGGAATTTTTATTTTAATTTAAATTCGAACAAGTGAATAGTTGGACATTGTTTGATCTCGTCTTGCAAACCGTTCCAGAGCTTGACTCCACACACAGACACACACATACTTCTCCTGACGGTTCTCATCTTTGGGATCAAATTCAAAAATTCAACTTCGATCGTCTGCAACGTTCGTGAGTAGGGCAGCTTCTGTACAGCAACATCTACTTGTAAAATTACACACTGTCCCTTTAATAACTGCATGAAATTCAAATATGCTAATAATAATAATGCAGTAATAAATTGTACTTCAAAGCACCTTCAGGACCCCCAAGGTCGCTGTATTTATAGTTGGACACAACAATAAAGAATGAGTAAAGCAAGCAAGTAATAAATAGCAAATAAAACATATTCGAGTTAAAAGGATATAGTGTTGTGTTTAGTCATTTATCAAACAATCCGTTTGGATGCTGAGTGAGCGCCGCCGGTTCCAAAAAATGCCAGGCCATCATTTCTTTAGCGGTTTTTTTACGCAGCATTCGCACCATGAAAAATAATAACTTCAATGCCTGAGGCGACCATCTGGAAACATAACAGCTTGCTGCTTGGCAAAGTGACCACACGGTGGCAATGTTTCCTGGAGCATTTCTGCCTGCAAGCCATCGCCTTGATGACACATCACTGAGAGCCCCAAAGGGCCCCAAAAACCTTACTGGAACCCGAGACCAGCTGTATTAGATGAAACATGCTTACACGGGGAAATGGATCGTTTCACGCCATAAAGATTTCAGGATGTGTTCACGCTCTGTTTGACTTTTGAACTCAATTTCATGAGATTTTTTTCACGTTTCGAGAAGGAGAGGACAGGCCTTTCCCGGAATATATCGGTGTTCGAACGCGCTCGACTGATGGTTGTTAGTGGTCCACTTTTTAGAAGTTTTAATCGCTAAAAGTAGTAGAGCCACTGTAGAAAATGACTTGATAGATATAATTGGTCCCCTACTTTATTTATAACGTTGTTTAGGCCAGGGGTCACTTCAAGTCAAGTCACATTTATTTGTCTCATCTCATCTCATCTCATTAGCTGCACCGCTTATCCTCAGTAGGGTCGCGGGGGTGCTGGAGCCCATCCCAGCCATCTCTGCGCAGTGGACACCCTGAACTGGTTGCCAGCCAATCGCAGGGCACACAGGGACAGACAACTCGCTCGCTCATTCACACCTAGGGACAATTTGGACTTGATTCCCTTTAATCACACGTCTCAAAGGACTGCACAAGTTACAAAGAAAGCCTCCCTGATCTTGAACCAACATGCGGGAAAGGGAAAACTCAAAAACCTCAGCATGAGGAAAATGAGAAACCTTAAGAAGGGGCCTCACAAGTGGTAGTGAAATTAAATGAAATTATCTGCATTTACAGTATATAGCGCTTTTCAAGTCAATGACTTCCCAAAGCGCTTTACAGTTTGCTTCACATTTCCCAATAGCGGCCTTGTATTGCAGCCATGTAAGACGCTAACCTGCTTATTGGGGGCATTAGGGGTTAAGTGTCTTACCCAAGGACACTTCGACATGTAACACGGACAAGCCGGGATTCGAACTGGGATCCCTTGATCCCAAGACGAGCGCTCTACCTCCTGAGCTACTGCCGCCCCCTTTCAGAATAACCAGGGTGTAGTAGATGTAGTATTGCGTAACAATACTAACCTCATTTTATCAGTAACGGGGTAGTCTGATTATTTTTTTCTGCCATTACCGTTACTGACAGTCAAAAGTGGTGGGTTACTCTGGCTGCAGAATGCTGTTTTCATCTGCGCATTTTTTTTCTGCTCTACTCCGAGTTGTTTACGTCACGTCTTTTAAGATCAACCATTCAAAATATATATATATATATATGATATATTTAGATAGCAATTACGAATACAGTATTTACTTCTAGAGAAAAAGCGAATTGGTGAATGCTGCAACCAACTCATGTCGTTTACGGTCGAAATGCCCACCAATCGAGAGCCAGTTCTGCTCGAGACGCCATTTTTCACTAGCGATTGGTCAAAATGCTTTTTTTTACAGGTATTATGTGCTGTTGACTTTGAATTTGTTGAGTGTAGAAACGGTTTGAATCGTTTTGTATTTTATTTTTTTCTTTGTAAATTTTTGAAATATTTTAATTCATGTTTTCTGTGTTTTTCATTGTTAACGTTTAAGTGTTAATTTTGCTTATTTTTTAATTGATTCTAAATGATACATAATAAATGGCAATTTATGGATTAAATAACAAAAACAACCTAAAGAGCAATTTGGGAGTCAAAAACCTGTGTCTTTTTTAGTGAGGCAAGTTGAAAACGGCGCTTCTCAAAAAATGGTCGGAATTCCCAGCTTCACAACGGACCATTCGAGTTAGATCTAAATTATTAAACTCACTTGTTGATTGTTATTTAATCTTATTGTTTACTTTTTCTTTTGTTGCATCTGTCATGATTACTCATTGCCCTCACCTGTGCCCCCTTGTTTGGCGCCAGCTGCTGCTCCTTGTCTGATTGATTCACCACCTATTTAAACTCAGTACTCTCATTTACTCCTGGTCAGTCCGTCAGCGAACCTCCGCACTTGCAAGGCAACCATTTTTTGACTCTGGCTCCCGTTCTGTTCCCGACCTGTCTTGTAACTTGTGTCGATCCTTGTCAGTTCGTCAGCAAACCTCTGCATACGCAAGGCAAGCACTTTGATTGTCTGGTTTTGCACACATTTTTCCACCTGCTTGTTCCTGATCTCCTCGTTTGTCTCCGGCTACGACCTGTTTTGATTCCGACCCCGTCAGCACTCCCGTTCCGACTTAGCACCCGTTTTTGATCCTGACCACGTCTGCTCTCCTGTCCCGGCTTACGACCCGTTTCTGACCCCGACCACGTTTTTGTTCTCCTGCTATTGAACTATTTTTCGTCCCTGACACCGCCATCTCCTGCTACGGAAGATCCACTTCCGTATTCAGATCACGATCCGATTGCGAGAGCGACTTGCTTCCCGCGTCCAGCGAGCACCCGATCGAGGGCGCTGCCCTTCCTCTTTCTATCAATAAAACTTGTGTTTAACGTTACGCCATTGGGTCTACCCTTTGTGCTGGGCGTGACGGTTTCTGGGATATGAAAATAAAAAATAAAAACGTCCACCATAACTACACACACACACACAAACAAATGCACGATTTTGCATGATGAGGTTGTTTGGGTCCAATCACAGATAACCAAGGGGTACAAAAAATAATTTAAAATACCGTAAATTCCGGAATATAGAGCGCACCTGATTACAAGCCGCACCCACCACATTTCGGGAGGAAAACCGGTTTTGTACATACACAAGTCACACCTGTATATTAGCCGCATGCGACTACATTGAAAAAATGCAACACAAACACAAAATTAACCCATACCCGACACAGTCCAAAAATCACAGCCGTTAAAATGAACGGATAATGATACCGGTACTTAGTGTTTGATGCAGACCTGCAGAGTCCGGGTGCCCGTTGAAAGTAATCCAAGGAAAAAAGTGTATATTTCCAAAGGTAAGGGTGGGAAAAATATATATCCACTATTGTCGGCAGCGTCCACAAACATGTCTCACCTTTACTCCACTTCCCGTCAGCCCGCGTTTGCCCCGCCCCTTCTCTCATTTGCTCGTGCAAAACATATCAGAATAAGTTTCTAAAATAAATACATTACAAAAATATACAGTTGCAAATAAATATTATACATGGTTAGACATATTTACAAAGAAAGACGGTACACCGAGAGAGTTTTCAAAGCTTTAATAATAGTATTATAACTTTCATCCCAAACCAAGCCTGTGAAGGGTAGCAAAACGCTACTAGCAACACGCTCGCGACTCAGTTAACGGGTCTCTGAAAAAAAAACATACCGTACATGTAGAAACCAAGGTAAACCATCCTCATCTTCCTCCTGACGTCATCAAATTCGTCTTCCTTCCGTATGGGAAAGAGACTTTTTCACATAGACGTCGTCCCACTCTTCCTTATTCAAAAACACGCTAGCAACACGCTCGCAAAGTAAAGTTTACGTGCAGCAGCTCTGTTTCCTTCTTTATCGGACTGCTCGATTGCGTTTAGCTTGAGAGTTGCGTCATGTGCCTTTCCTTTTGCAATTTGCATGATGAGGATATGTCTACGCTAATTTAATTAGTGCACAAGCTAAGAAGTTGCAGTCTTCCTCGGCGCATATATTCCACCGGTCTAAATCTTACCTTTTGTACTCGAGCGCCGCTGGCGGCCGTTAGAAAAATGACATAAATTGGCCGCATCACTCAATAAGCCGCAGGGTTGAAAGTTTGGGAAAAAAGTAGGGGCTTATATTTACGGTACTCCTAAAAATGTTGATAAAAATAAAAGATCCTTCCCCCCAAAAAAATCTCTCAAGAGTCAAACAATTTCGACCCCAAATTATTGTGAAAGTTTACCTCTTAAAATTTCAACATCGCAACAAAAACCCATGAAAAAAATTCCAATACTACCCCAAAACCGATGACACAATATCATGACGTAAAGCCCAAACCTTGGCCTTCGCACGCTTTCAAACAGGATGCGACAGGCCGTGAGAGCCGACGCAAATTTCCGTCGACGTCAATCGAACCTCATTCATTCAGCAACATGGAAGCCATGATGTGTGCTGCTGACAGGTCGCCATGACGATGACATGCTCCAGCAAGCCCACGGCAACAAGATGGCAAAAAGGATAAAAAGGTAGCGGTGAGGTGTGAGCAGTGTTCCCTCTAAGCTGCGCGCGTGCGCAATTGCGCACTGCTCGCACATTCTCAGCGCACGAGAAAATCTAGCCAGCGCAAAAAAATGAGGGCTCAAAATTACTAATTAAGAAGCGAATTAAGTCAAAGTTACAGTGCAAGAAGGTAAAAATACACGGGTTCCCCTGACGTTGGGTATTTTGAAGTCGAGTCGAAGGAGAACGAAGTTGAGTAAAGTTAGTAGAGTATGTCGAGAACCGGCTTCTTCGGCTCGGCTCACTAAAAAGGAACCGTCTCTTTCGGGTCCTAAACGGCTCTTCGGGTTGTTTTTGCTTCTTTAATCCCAACATGACCAAATATTATGTAAAATTATGCACAAAATGATTTAAAGGAAGGGGGGAATAGAACAAAAAAGAAAAAAATACCAAAATGAAAAAGTAGTGAAAAGCTGAGAAAAAAAGAAACAAAAGGAAGACACATTTTTTTAGAAAAAAGCCAGAAAAAAGAAAAGAAAGAAATGTAGGAAAAAAGTAAATAGAGAACAAAAATAAAAAAGTAACAGCAAGGAAAAAATAAACACAATGAGATTTTTTTTAAAGGAATTAAAAAAAAAGTAGAAAAAAAACACAGAAAAAAGAATAAAATGTTTGTGTTGCATTCAAATAATTTCCAATTATATCAAGTGAATCGTGTTGCCAACATTGTACTTCCATTAAAAAATGTGATTAAGTACAGTTCTGTATCTTACAACCGACTAAATAAGCCCCCAAAAATG
The DNA here is from genome assembly GCF_059441175.1 of Urocampus carinirostris. Taxonomy (NCBI): domain Eukaryota; kingdom Metazoa; phylum Chordata; class Actinopteri; order Syngnathiformes; family Syngnathidae; genus Urocampus; species Urocampus carinirostris. Next base: position 64,121,727 of record NC_142349.1, on the reverse strand, counting down.
TTAATATTATGCGACAAAATATATCATGAAATAAAAAGAAATGGATATCTTGTGAAAGAATTGTAAGAACAAGGGACGTTTGTAGGCCGTACAACCTTTGCAATAGTACATGAATCAATTCATTCAAAAAAGAAAAATTTTTTTGCATTGCCAGAAACTCAGCAAAATGTCAAGTTTTGGACATGTTTGATAATGAATTATCTTGCCACACTTGGGATTATGGTGGCTCACTGTTGTTTCAAGCGCTGCTCACCGACTTTGTGTGAACGCTCAGACCCGTAAGAAAAATTAGAGGGAACATTGGGTGTGAGTATATTTTATTGCCGTTAAGCGACAACAAAGAGTGTGCAGCCGCATTTTATGTTTGTGTACTGAGAATTAAAACCCATCACTGGTTTTCAAATATTTGCCAGGAGCAGTAGCTGGAGAGTCATTTCCTTTAGGGGTGCAGATGGTGAGATACAAGGTTGTCTTTTCTAATTAAACCTAATTAATTGCTACTTGACAGTTTGTTCTCCGGTGCTCCAGGCCCTTTTGCATCCAAAAACAGAACTATTAACCTTTTTAAATTTCTTAGGGATTCCTTGAAAGTATATATTGATGTTCATTTGAGGAACAAAAGACCCCCGAGATACAAAATAATCTGTTCTGAGGTGGAAATCGCAAAGCAAAATTGCTGTATTGTGGGGCGGGGAAAGAAACCTATCACAGCTAGCTAATGCCGTCTGGAACCCCCTGTATCCCAAATAAAATTATTAAAATAAATCGTGAAGAGTAAGAACAACTAATGTGTATTAGATGTTTGTAGGATCAAATGACATTATAAATGAATATACATTTAAAGGATCAATTAAGTCTAATTTACCTTTGGTCTGATGTGACAAGCTGGTACGGGGGAATGGTGGTTGGATGCAAAGGGGGATGAGACAGTGGATTTGATTTAAACAGATTTTACTTACGAGGATTGTCATTATCATGAACCAGAACCTGATCAGGACCCAAACGCGTGACGTTTCTCACACAAGCCTTTTATTTTACGGGAAATGGGGAGTCATGTACGTTAGGCACCAGTCCCGCGTGAAATGATAGGAAGCCAGAGGCCGACGAGATTGATACCAATTGCCTGAGTAGATATCGGACAGATGGGGTCGATACCGGACAGGACGGGACAGACAGGATTGATAATGAAACAGGATATCGAAAATAAACAGGAAAAACTAGACAGGAATGAAAACTGGAGAGAGTAATAAACAGGACAAAAATAGATAGGAACAAAACTGGAAACCGATATTAAACAGGACAAAAATAAACGGGAACAATACTGGACAGGGAATATCAACAGGAAACAGGACCGAGTCAAAACCAACCTCTTGCGGGGCAGAGGTTTGTTGACGGACTGACAAAGGAAGAATGAGAGCACTGAGCTTAAATGGACGGAAAGCCAATCTGTCAGCGAGCCACAGCTGGCGCCGCACGGGCAGGGCCAATTGGGTGCCATGGCAACCGTGACAGTTCTTCCCTTAGAAGACTTTGTTTCTTTAATTGTCTCTTTATTCTTAGAATAGTCACGATCTGTCACAAGCCAGAAACGGAGACAGGACCCAGTAGCGTTCGTTTACACAGTTTTATTGATAAAGAAGGGAGAGCAGTGCTTGCTTCCACGATCCAATGATCGACGGACATGGGTAGCAGGTGGCTGGAACCCAGAAGTGTTACTTGTGAGTCGAGCGAGGACAATTGTAGGCACCAGGGATACTCGTGACTAGCCGGGACGGGAGAGCCAGGGCGGTATCGAGTTCAGAAAAGAGGTCAGGAACAGGTATCAGACGGGAAACGGGGCAAAACAGGTCGGGGGTCGGGATGGCAGATCAGGACAGAAACGGGTCCAGAAACAGGTCGGCAACAGGTATCAGGCAGAAGAAAACAGGGCAGGAAAATGTCAGAAGGTATGAGCTTGCCTAGCTGGGAGCATAGGTTCGCAAACGGTCTGACGGCTTCCTCTTGGAAGCCGGGGGTTTAAAAAGAGTCTCTGACCCAATCAGCGCTAAGGGCTGTTGGCGCCAGTTGGGCAATTAAAGGTGCCCTGAATCAACAATTATGACACGACCGTGAATAGGTTAGGGCCATGCAATTTAGCAATTGTAGCGAGTTGTGTGCCTTCTTCAAATTCCTTTACCTTTGTTTCCATAGTCATCATGTTTTTTGCTTCCCTCTTAAGCATCACTGCAAGTCTTGGGACCCAACGTGAATAAATACAGTACAAAGAATAGAGAATTGTATTGCTGATCGGTAAAGTCTGAACAAAGCGCACAGGATTCTGAACTGAATGAAGAGAAAAGCATTGTGGGAGGGAGTTCAGCCAATAGCATAGTTGTATTTTCCTGATGCTGTGACACATCAATAGCAGACCAGCAGATTATATGACACCAACCAGTCGCAGAAGGGCATTTTAGGCTAGGTTCACACTGCGGCGTTTGACACTTTGTGTTTTCGTCCGCTGTGGTTGTTGAAATCTCCGCCTAGCCTTAGGCTAGGTTCACACTTCCAGGAAATCGGATTTTTTTGCGAGAACATGACTTGTACCCAATATTTTAAAGTCTGTCTGAACAGCAGATTTTCGCCTCTTTTACACCATACCCAGGCCACCTTCATACGTGGTCCCATATTTGTCACATATTTAATCTTCTGTGTGAACGATCAAGATGCATTCAAGCGACCTTCTCATAATTGATAGTGGCAGCAAGTTCTAATCTGACTTTAACCAAGTGATGGAAAGCGAAGAATTCAAAAACCACGGCAGATGAATACACGGAGTCTCATGATTTCATACATTCATGGAAGATGAGCACTTGAATATTTGATAACTCACGGAACAGCCGATGTCACTGCTGTGAACTACAGTGGCTCTCACTGATAAAGCGATAGTGGTAGTTAACAATATTTACATTTAAATCACACCACACAGACGGCATTCAATGTAAAATGAAAATGAAAGTCAATGACTTCCCAAAGCGCTTTACATTGTGCTTCACGTTTCCCAATAGCGGCCTTGTATTGCAGCCATGTAAGACGCTAACCTGCTTATTGGGGGTATTAGGGGTTCAGTGTCTTACCCAAGGACACTTCGACATGTAACACGGACGAGCCATGATTCGAACTGGGATCCCTTGATCCCAAGACGAGCGCTCTACCTCCTGAGCTACTGCCGCCCAGGAGGGGAAAGCGAGGTTTAGATTGAATTATTTTTGGGGGCACATCCATGAGTACTTCCGCAAACATGAGTGCATTGCTTGCGACATCTGGACCCGTTGTGGAGTTTAAGTCAAGTCAAGTCAAGTCATTTTTATTTGTATAGTTTACACAGGAGATAAAGTCGCATACAAGTCACATTTAGTTAGAAATGTGAACGATCTCACGAAAACATCGGATTTCAACAAAAATCGGATGTGAGCTATGCAGTGTGAACTTAGCCTTGGTGAAGTAACTTTACCTGTGTTTGCATTTTAAGCCGTCGTCAATGTTTTATAGTGGGGGAAATGCCGTAAAGAGGGGCCCCAAAAACATATTATTCAAAACTGTAAAGTGAAAACCCTGTATCTTGGGGGGTCTACTGTTTTTTTTTTAAAAGAAAAAAATGGCAGGAATCTTGGTAGGCTCCAAAACTGAAATTTCAAACATTTCAAAGAGATACAACAATGGACCTATATTGACAATTCAAACGGTGTTAACTACCTAAGATCAAAGATTTCACAGTTACTAGATTCAGATTCAGATTCAGATTCAGATCTACTTTATTGTCATTCTAGTACACGTGTATACAGAACGAAATGTCGATACATCTGACCCGCACAGTTTCCTCGAATGTACAGATATAAGTAAAAGTTGTATTGTATTATGGCTACGTATAGTATTTTACCATACCATAGTGCCGATAGTGCAAGAGGAGTAGCTAACCAGATGTGCAAAATGGGCATTCAGGTTAACAAGTCAGGTAAACAGTAACATTAACACTGTAACATAACGCTGTAAGTACAATAGTGCAGAGAGCAAATGTGCAAGGAGTGGCAAGCTATAAAGAACTGCCAGTAGTGCAAAAAGTCAGATTAGCAGCCGTTAAGATTTAGGTTAACTATATGTTAACTATATGTTAGATTGACCATTTAACAGTCTAATGGCCAGGGGGACTAGACTACTGCGGAACCTGGTGGTCCTGCACCGCGCACTGCAGTACCTCTTCCCAGAGGCTAGCAGAGTGAACAGTCCATGATGGGGGTGAGAGGGGTCCCCGATAATGTTCTTAGCATGGGATAGGCAGCGCTTCTGGCCAATGTCCTGAATGGAGGGAAGTGTAGTCCCGATTATTTTCTCTGCTGTCCTCGTTACCCTCCTCACACTACCCCAGTCGGTAGCGCTGCAGCCTCCACACCACACAGAGATACAGCTGGTCAGGATACTCTCTATGGTGCCCCTGTAGAATGTGATGAGGGAGGGTGGGGGCAGGTGGGCTCTCCTCATCCTCCGCAGGAAGTACAGGCGCTGCTGTGCCCTCTTAACCAGTGATGCAGTGTTCACGGACCAGGTGAGTGTGTTTGTAATGTGCACCCCTAGGAACTTGATACTGCTGACAACCTCCACAGCCTTGTTGTTGATGCAAAGTGGGGCATGGTTGGGCTGGTTTTTCCTAAAGTCGACAATGATCTCTTTAGTTTTGCCAACATTCAGGACCAGGCTGTTGTGCCTGCACCAGGCCACCAACTGCTCCACCTCCTCTCTGTAGGCCAGGTCGTTGTCGTCCCTGATGAGGCCCACCACTGTTGTGTCGTCAGCATACTTCACGATGTGGTTTGTGGCGGACCTAGGGACGCAGTCGTGTGTCATCAAGGTGAACAGCAAGGGGCTCAGGACACAGCCTTGGGGGGAGCCCGTGCTGAGGTAGATGACATCTGAGATGTTCTGACCTATCCGCACTGATTGGGGTCTGTCACTGAGGAAGTCCAGCAGCCAGTTCCGCAGGGGGGTGTTGAAACCCAGGAGTCTCATTTTGTCTACCAGATGTGGGATGATGGTGTTGAATGCTGAACTGAAGTCCAGGAACAGCATCCGCACATGGGTGCTCTTCTCCTCTAGGTGTATCAGGCTCAGGTGAAGCGCAGAGGAGATGGCATCCCTGGTGGAGCGGTTTGTCCGGTAGGCAAACTGAAAGGGGTCGAATGAGGAGGGGAGACTGGAGGTGATGTGCTCTTTAACCAGTCTCTCAAAGCACTTCATTATGATAGGAGTCAGTGCAACGGGCCGGTAATCGTTGAATGATAAGATCTGGGGTTTCTTTGGCACAGGGATGATGTTGGCAATTTTGAAGCATGATGGTACTTTGGCTTGGTCTAGCGAGGTGTTGAAAATGTCTGTTAGTACACAAGCCAGCTGATCGGCGCACTCCCTAAGTACCCGCCCCGGAACCACTGGGGTGGCAGTAGCTCAGGAGCTAGAGCACTCGTCTTGGGATCAAGGGATCCCAGTTCGAATCCCGGCTCGTCCGTGTTACATGTCGAAGTGTCCTTGGGTAAGACACTAAACCCCTAATTATTAGGGCCTAATACCACCAATAAGCAGGTTAGCGCCTTACATGGCTGCAAGGCTGCTATTGGGAAAATGTGAAGCACATTGTAAAGCGCTTTGGGAAGTCATTGACTTGAAAAGCGCTACATAAATGCAGATCATTTCATTTAATTTAATTTCATTTTATTTCATGTCAGGCGAATGTGCTAACCACTGCACTACAGAAACACTATGATTGGTTGTTGGTTGGATGCCTTAACCACTAGAGCCATAGTGGCACCATTTCCTGGGGTGTGTCTTGGGCAAGTACAGGCAGGTGGCGTCCATCCCTCTTCAATCCAACATATGTTTCCTCCCAGTCACGAACTGAGGACCTTTCGCATGTCAGGTGAGTTTGCTAACCACTGCACAATAGGAAAACTATGATTGGTTGTTGGTTGGATCCCTGAACAACTAGACTCATAGGGGTGCCATTGCCTGTGGTGTGTTTGGGGTTAGTACAACCTGGTGGCACCCATCACTCTTCAAGCCAACATTTGTTTCCACCTGATCACAAATATACATATAATATGGGTGGCGCAGTGGTTAAGTCAAGTCAAGTCAAGTCATTTTTATTTGTATAGCCCTAAATCACGAAGAGTCTCAAAGGGCTTCACAGATTGTTACACTATATTACACAAACTATTTTCAACCGACAAGAGGAGTAGGTTATTCGTATGCAATGGAGTAGAAGTGAGTTTTAAGTTTAGATTTAAACATTTCCACTGAGGTTGCAGATCGAATCTCAGGGGGAAGAGCATTCCACAGCACCGGTGCCCGGATGGAGAACGCTCTCGAACCAGCAGAAGACTTTTTTGCTCTCGGGATCACCAGAAGACCGGCGCTCTCAGAACGAAGGCTTCGGACCGGGACATAGTGGTTAGTGCATGTGCGTGCGGCACAGTTCTGAGGTCATGAGATCGAACCTCCTGTGCGGAGTTTGCATGTTCTCCCCGCGCTTGCGTGGGTTTCCTCCGGGCACTCCGGTTTCTTCCCGCATTCCAAAAACATGCATGTCAGGTTAATTGGCCGGTTCCGAATTGTCCCTGGGTGTGAATGAGCAAGTGAGTTGTCAGTCTCTGTGTGACTGGCTAGCAACCCGTTCAGGGTGTCACCTGCCCACTGCCCGAAGATAGCTGGGATGGGCTCCAGCGCCCCCGCGACCCTACTGAGGATAAGCGGTGCAGATAATGAATATATATATATATATATATATATATATATATATATATATATATACTGTGAAACAAACATCTTAAAGTCATGTCATTTTGTTTAAAAGATAATGAAAAGTTGCCCATGAAAAAAAAAACAAAAAAAAACAAATACATTAAAAAAAAAATAATTGTTTGGTATGCAGTAATAAAAATCTGGAAATCGGTACATCTTGTTTAAATATGAATGAATAAAAAGTTGGACATCTTTTTCTGGACTCTCCTCAGCTTGGGCATTCTGTATAAAAGAAAATAAACAAATAAAGTAAACAATATATTCAAATCCAGCTCCAGACTTCCTGTGCGGAGTTTGTATGTTCTCCCCGTGCTTGCGTGGGTTTCCTCCGGGCACTCCGGTTTCCTCCCACGTTCCAAAAACATGTATTTCAGGTGACTTGGCCGGTCCAAATTGTCCCTAGGTGTGAATGAGCGAATGAGTTGTCTGTCCCTGTGTGCCCTGCGATTGGCTGGCAACCAGTTCAGGGTGTCCCCTGCCCACTGCCCGGAGATGGCTGGGATGGGCTCCAGCCCCCCCGCGACCCTAATGAGGATAAGCGGTACGGCAAATGAGAGAGAGAGTAAACAATATAAAAAAAGACAAAAAGTAGTAGTCTTGAAAAATATATAAAGGAATTGGATTGTTTTATTTTCACTCAAAATCTGCAAATTAAGTCATTTTTATTAAAATAATAGTGGTTATCTCACCCAATAGCAGGGACAGGTAGAACATCGGCAGCATCTTTGCATTTTTTTTTCTGTCGCATTTTATGTTTGTTTTGCCGGAGATCAAAGAGATCAAAGCCAGGAGAGAAAGCTTACCACGTGTTGTGAGTCATCATTTCATTCATATTTAGTTTCTTTTGTCTTTTATTAGCATATTTGGAATTGGAGTAATCCAAAAGTAATTGAAAGTAATCAAGTTAAAGTAACCCTACCCAACCCTGAGTATAACTTAGTTCAGACACAAGTGCAATTTAGGAAGCAATGACATTCCTTGGCTTGCACACACCTTAAATACCTTGTTATTATTACTAAACCCATCAACTCGAACTCTCAATTATTATTGAATATGTGTTATTGAATGTATAGTACATGAAATACACGCGAATAATGAAAATAGTATATGACTCTTATAGTCGAATCAGCCTTGGGTCGTAAATTTCGCCCGAGTAGGAAAATATGGCAGAACACCGGTGGAGGAGGGCCAAAGCGCATGCGCGAGCAAGTACCTGAAGCTGGCGTACGCCTGCCTCTCGTGACGTCATCCCGAGTCGTCCTCCTCCACTCGTTCGAACTACTCGCAGACTTTTTCAGAGGAGGAGCTGTCAAAGTTGTCGGACAGTCTTCTACCGCCACAGAAAAGTAAAAAAGGGAGAAACATAAAGAAGTACCTCGGAGCCGTGAGACAAGTCCAGTTACTTTTATGCTTTGTGTTCGGGGTATGGAATGGCACCTTCTCGGTAACGGAAGAAGGACGATGGCTACGGCTCGTCGCCTTCTGGTGTGGCTCACCGTCACCTCGCTGCTCTGCTCCTCTCTCGTGGCCGAAAAGAAAGGTATGTCCTCGGGGAGGGAGAAGGAGGAAAGGGGCGACTATTTGGGGAATGTCAGCCTGAGAAAGACTACGCCAGCGGGGGAAAGTTTCTCACAGTCTCGTTGCTGAGCTGAGACGAAGGCTGTGATTGGGACTCGGTTCCGGTTCTGCTTGAGGCAGCGAAGTTTTGGGGCTTCGGTTGAACATCTGGCGCAATTTGACTCCTAATAACTATTTGTTTTTCTTGCTCAATTATTACTTTTTAAACTGCTACGTCGTGTTGTGAAACTTGTGTAGCCTCTATTGTATACCTGTCAACTCTACGTGGCTAAAACGTGCACAGGTCAAGCTAAACCCCCAAAACCTTATTATTTTTTTCTTTTGGAATTTTACTAAATAAATATAATACATGGCTAACCTTCCAAGGTCCTAAATCAGCAAGGCATATCGGTCACTACCAAGTGACTAAAACTTGTACAGGTGAAGCTAAAATGGTCTGCATTTATATAGCGCTTTTCAAGTCAATGAAGACTTCCCAAAGCGCTTTACAATGTGCTTCACACTTACCCATTCAGACACACTCACACAATAGCGACCGTGCAGCCATGCAAGGCACCAAACTGCTTATTGGGGGGCATTAGGGATTCAGTGTCTTGCCCAAGGACACTTCGACATATAACACGGAGGAGCCGGGAATCGAACCTGTGATCTCTTGATCCCAAGACGAGCGCTCTACCTCCTGAGGTAATGCCGCCCCATAACATCTGATTTTCCAGGTTTTCTGGAGCCCCAAAACGTATACACAAAATTAGATTTCAGAAAAATGATTTATTTACAGAATAGGTATCGGATAGTGGACAAAAAACTGAACAACAAATGATTATTTTCAGAATTAAACCACGTCAAAGCTACTCAAACACAGGCTTGACTGGACATACCTGGAAGTTAATTCAAAATACGAACTGGATCGATATAAACAAAAGATGAATGACATAGGCACACTGACTAGCTTTAACTGAAACAAAAAAAATGAATAGAAAGATTGTAACTTACTGTATGTTGGAGGACTAACTCTAAATAAGTGTAAAAAAAACTAACTTACTGTAAATGGTTAGAACCAGTATTCCTGTCAACCTTGATTGACCAAAATGTGTCCAGATCCACAATTTTTTACATCTCACGCCCAAAATCATATTTATTTTTCTTCTGTTAATTTATTAAATAAGTGTAAAAATACAGGGTTAACCTTAACAGTAAAACAACACTAAGTGATTAAAACGTGTACAGGTCAAATTTAAAAAAAAATCAGATTTTTCCTGGTTTCTGCATGCCTCAGAAGCAGTTATCAAAAATTTTGACACAAAATAAGATTTCAGAAAACAATTTATTTTCAGAAAAGATATATTTGTTCACAGTCTTGTGTGCTGGTTTGGCGCCAGCTGCTGCTCGTTGTCTGATTGATTCACCTCCTATTTAAACTCTGTACTCTCATTCACTTCTGGTGAGTCCGTCAGCGAACCTCCGCAGACGCAAGGCAAGCAATTTGTCTCTGGCTCCCATCTGTCCCGTCTTCATTGTGTGATGGTCCTGGGAAAGTAACTGTCTCTGAACCTGTTAGTCCCTGATTTAAGGGACCTCAAGCATATGCCGTAGGGCAGCAGGTCAAAGGCATGGTGGCCGGTGTGAGAGTGGTCTAGAATAATGTCTGCTTTGCTGCTATAATATGAGCTGACAATATCCTCCAGATTGGGCAGAGAGCCACCAATGATCTTCTGGGCTATATTGATGACTCTGTAAGGTTTTTATTTTTGCTGCCGTGCTCCCAGCATACCACACCGTGATGCTGTATGCCACATGCTCTTGATTGTGGCTCTGTAGAAGGACACCGGCAGTTTTTGTTCCAGGTTTCTCCTGAGCATTCTCGGGAAGTGGAGTCGCTGCTGCGCCTTCCCTACCAAAGCTCTTTTATTAGCAGACCAGGAGAGGTCATAGGTGATGAACAGACCCAGAAGTTTTAGAGAGTGTCTACTCCGTCTCCATTGCCGACAAGTTGAGCTGGGTCCGTGCTTTTTCTCCTGAAGTCGAGAATGACTTCCTTGGATTTTAATGTTCTGAATCAGTTTATTTTTAGAACACTGCCTCATCCCCGTTGTTAAATGAGTTCTATCAAATACACAACTACTGAAATATTTGTACACCAGCCTGACCTTGGCAGATGTGCTAATTGTTACCTGTAGTGACTTGAACTACTTACTGTAGATTATGTGACCTAAAGTAAATTGGCATAGAACAGTCTTTAGGTTTACTCAAAATGATCTTCTTTTTTTAGTAAGTCTGTAAAAATACATCCAATTAAAAAAACAAGAATCACAATCAATGGCACTGATAAGATTGTTCTATTTTTTACTATTGGACGAGTGGAAAGAATTTTTGATGGGAGGGGTTTTAACCTAACAGACACTCATAGACTTTAGGTCCTATGGGCATCATACTTTGTTTTTTTGTTCGGTATGTTTTATTTGTGCCGCATTCTGTATTATTAATTGATTTTAGGGCTTTACAAATCAACATTTTTAAAACCATGAAAATCATTAGATTACTGAGCCTGATCCGATTAGACCCGCATGTTCTGAATGTATTGGAGGTTTCTCTGCTCAAACACAGATGATGCCAATTTTCAGCTTGTTAGCAAGCTTTGTGAGAGCTTGATAATGATCCAGGTGCTCAGAATCACCTGTATTAGAACAGAGAAACTCCAAACACATGCAGGACATGCGTCTCTCGAGGACCAGGTTGGCCACCCCTGGATTAGAGGATGTACCAAAAAATTCATTTGAATTAAACAACTTATTCATGCACAGCATTGTTGACGGATTGAATTGAGAAATAGCCCAGCTGAAGAAACTTTAATACTTTTTAATACCTTTCGGCAGATAGATAGATAGATAGATAGATACTTTATTCATCCCCGCAGAGAAATTCACATTTCCAGCAGCATCCCTTCGCTGAGAACAATTCAATAATAAAGCAAAACGAATACAATATACAAATACCCAATGTGACGTGCTAATACCCACTGTAGCGTGTTGTATAAAGTATTTAAATAGTGCTACATAAAAAACACACTGCAATAAAAGTACGGTAATATGCAATATAGGGGGTGTGGTTTAATGTGGGCCTTTACTCCGCCGGGTGGAGTTAAAGAGCCTCATGGCATGAGGAAGAAAAGATCTCTTCAGTCTGTCCGTGGTACAAGACAGTTACAGCAGTCTGTCGTTGAAGCTGCTCTTCTGTCTGGATATAATGCTGTGTAGTGGATGTGATGAATTGTCCATGATTGACCGCAGCTTTTTCAGTGCCCGTCTCTCAGCTACTGTTGTCAGACTGTCGAGCTCTGTGCCCACAACAGAGCTCGCTTTCCTCACCAGTTTATTGAGAGGCAATGAGGCAATTGAGAAGGCATTTGTATAATTTTTGAATTGTGATTTTGCAAATTGACCTGGCAATAAACTGTACCTGTAACAATTTTGAGTGTTTACCTTCAATGCAGCATTTTAGAAGGAAGAATTTCCTGAAAAAACCTTACTGACAAAATAAATGCAGCAATACTCTATGAAAGAAATTATTAACTGTAAAAGTCAATAGTTTTTCTATTACTTTAAATTAGATATGATTAAATCAGGTAATGTGAATACCCGCAAATTTCTCTACCTCATATGGCTCTCATGTAAGCGCTTGCTAATTCCAACTACCGTAATTTCCGCACTATAAGGCACACCTAAAAGTCTTAATTTTTTTCAAAAGCTGACCATGCGCCTTATAATACAGTGCGCCTTATATATGGCTCAACATTAAATCGCAAGGTCTCGCAACTTACGCAACAGCCGCCGACTCGATTTTCCCCCGAACGTGGAGTAGTCCGCAGTGTATGCTGGGATTTATATACCGGCGTTTCATTGGCTAACCAATGTGTCAATCATCATTTGAATCGATCACTATTGGCTAAAGTTATTCGGAGCCTCGGATAGGCTAGAGGGCCGAAACAAACCCTGCAATTGGCCGAAAAAGATGTGTCAATCATCCGTTAAATCGATCACTATTGGTTGAAGTTATTCGGAGCCTCGGATTGGCTAGAGCGCCAAACTAAACCCTGCAATTGGCCCAAAAAGATATGTCAATCATCCGTTAAATCGATCGCTATTGCCTGAAGTTATTCGGAGCCTCGGATTGGCTAGATGGCCAAAACAAACCCTGCAATTGGACGAGTTTAGCAATGGCGTAGCAAGCTTAGCAAGCTTGCTAAAGTACGCCATAAAGAAACATGTTTCATTAGTCTGTATTTGTACGGTAAATATTTTACTCTCCTGGATTTACTTCACTCACGGTTGTAAGAAGACCATGATTGCGTATCATTATTGAACGTGAGAACTTAGCTGAGCTATGCGGCTTTATATTTTCCCGGTATCTTGTTTTAGAACGATCTTGATGTTGCTGTGATGAGTTGAGTGAATTAAACTCAATTCCAAGTGTTTATTGTCATATGCACAGTGAAGTTGCGAGCGAAAAAGAAAATAGAAACTAAGAAATGTTTGGCATTTCTTGAATCCCAAGACTTTAACCTTCCGAATGATATTTGAAATGATGCATTTGAGTGACATCGTACGGACACCGCATCCGCAGGTGTCTACGACACGTATTTGCTTCTTTGCAAGCTTTGGGAATGTTAAGGGGGTAATCAGTTGGACTGAATCATCAGACGGTTTTGTTGACGTTCCCATTGTAACGCCTTATAATCCGGTGCGCTTTATCTATGGAAGATATAGGACCAAAAACTATTTTTTGGGGGTGCACCCTATAGTGCGGAAAATACGGTAATATATATGCTGACTTTTTTTCAACTGTGCCTTATGATACCATTTAAAGTTTGCCTGGCGTTAAGTCGTGTTTTTAAAAACCCAAAATGCTGACGATACATTAACCAATTATAGTTTGTAAGCTACTAGGAATGGAAAAAGAAATCCTTCCTTTGGAAAGTTCCCCCCCACCGCCCCATAAACCACAAATCCATCAAAAAAGCTTGCTTTAATACCCATCCCCATGTACCAAGAAATATTAACTATCAATATTTTCTTATTTTCTGTACGTTAATAAACTTTGAAAACGAAATGCAACTACACGAAAGCTCGGAGCGGAGATGCTCTTCATCAGTGATTCCTCTACCAACAAATATAAAATCCTCAGAAAAATATCTACTTATCCTGTACATGTACTATAAAACCATTAGCATATTAAAAAATATTTTTTTTGTTTTATAGTATTACATTATTCTCTATGTACCTTGTTTTTATCCTGTGACTGTAAACATGACTATTGAGTGTTAAGCAGAAGGATCCACTTCTGAGAATCACGACAGTCACTAGTTGGAATAATATCAAGTCTTTCTTTTTCTTTTTTTGCCCTCAAATAAAGATTTATATTCACTGGGTGACTCAGAAGCCTCTGAAGGCCAGATGTCAGGAGAGAAAGTGACCAGAAGTGTTACCGTACTTCCTAATGACAAGTTCCTATTAGTATGAATCATCCAGTGCTTGTTCTTCTCTCCTTATGTGTACAGTGTGCTCTGTGACCAATAAAGGCAGCGCTCCTAAATATATCTAACACTTGTAAACAAAAAAGAGTAGAAGTGTTTGAGAGAGACCAAGAAGCAGAATCTAGCCTAATTTCCATTTGCAAACAGACTCACGTTCCTGCTTGCGGTAAATTTTCAACACCGAGCAGATGTTTTATTGTGCTTTGTCAAGGTTTCCCCTGAAGACATTATTGCAACAAGATGTCACGCTGAAACATTTTTGGCATCCAGATTGCACCTACAGCTCAAGCAGAAGTAAGACTTTGTGGGAACATTTAAGGAAAGGTCTTTTTAGACTTTCCACTTCATAAACTATGCTGAGTTGAGGGTAACTTGCATGAGTTTGATCTGGAGAAACTATAGAACAATGTTCTGTACATCCTGAGCTTTTGTCATGCACGTACGTCTGCGTGTATAAAAAGCAATGTAGGATGTTTAATATGAGAGAAGTGATGTCCTTGGTTGATCATATGAACTCAAATAAGGTAGACAAGGTTCACAAGCTTTTCACACACGGTCGCCGGTATTTTGGCCCATTCATTCATGCAGATTTCCTCTAGAGCAGTGATTTTTTTGGGGCTGTCGTTGGGCAACACAGCTTTTTTAGGCCATTCCAGGACTTTGAAATGCTACTTACGAATCGATTTCTTTGTTGCCCTGGCTGTGTGTTTGGGATCATTTTTATATTAAAAGACCTAGCCTCGTCTCATCTTCAATGCCCTCGGTAACTGAAGGAGATTTTCACTCCATCTCTTGATATATGGCCCCGTTCATTCTTTCCTTTACACAAATAAGTCGTCTCGGTCCCCAGAAAAACAGCCCCAAAGCATGATATTTCCAACCCCATGCTTCACAGTTGGTATGGTGTTCTTCTGATGCAATTCAGCATTTTTTTCCCTTTTCAATCAAGAGCACCTGTTTTTCTACCAAACATTCTATTTTGGTTTAGTCTGACCACAATATTCTCTCAGTCCTCTTCTGGATCATCCAAATTCTTGGAAGAATTACGATGAGGTAAGGTGGGGAAAGGGGGAAAGTTGGTGGAGAGCGATCCATCCTCTAGCCCGTGGTTTTCTGTTGGTGTTGCATGAAAATGGTGAAAGCAAGAAAAGGAATATTTCATAAACTGTCCAGACACCAACCCTAACCCTCAAAAAGATAAAATAGTACAGTTTATTTGAGTATGTCTAAGAAATGCATGCACATGCATGCGCCACACAAGCAGCTTGACAAAAGCTGCAATGTCAGAAGATGGGGTCAGCGAGTAGAACATTTCAAAATTCCTGACAGCACCTTTTAAAATATCATTACTGTCATGTAAAAAATGAATTTGAAATAATGTTTGTTTATTATCTAAATTGTCTGTCAGTGGTTTATGAAAGGGTCACTTAAAGCAGTGTTTTTCAACCTTTTTTGAGCCAGGGCACGTTTTTTACATTGGAAACATTTTGCAGACCACCACTAACCAAAAATGTTATAAAATGACACTCAACAGTTTATTTAATTACAATCTAATTTATAATACCCCCAGTTTTTACAGCACATGCACTTGACAATGACATGATATTCACAGAGAATGATTCATAAATGTTTTATACAATTTTAAATTTTAAAGAGTGACATTGGATAATTTCCCACAGCACACCCGACTATCTCTGACGGCACAATAGTGTGCCGGGGCACAGTGGTTAAAAATCACTGACTTAAAAAGTACCAGTAATTGTGTTTGTCAATATTGGATAGATATTGTTTTAATAACAGCAAAAATAGTTCTCTAAAATTAACTTTAGGGGAGAAAGTAGTGCTTTTTATCCTCCTGACAAAACACATTTTGGAGAGAATTGTTTTTCACATGACAGCAACAATATGTTTTTTTTAAAGAATGAAATGTTGAAATTAGATGGATAATCGATAAAAAAGGAGATAATGTAGGCAGCATGGCGGCGCAGAGGTTAGTGCGTGTGTGGCACAGTTCTAAGGTCGTAAGATCAAACCTCCTGTGTGGAGTTTGCATGTTCTCCCCGTGCTTGCGTGGGTTTCCTCCGGGCACTCCGGTTTCCTCCCACATTCCAAAAACATGCATGTCAGGTTAATTAGCCGGTCCAAACTGTCCCTAGGTGTGACTGAGTGAGTGAGATGTATGTGTCTGTGTGCCCTGCGACTGGCTGGCAAACAGTTCAGGGTGTCCCCTTCCCACTGCCCGAAGATAGCTGGGATGGGCTCCAGCACCCCCGCGACCCTACTGAAGATAAGCGGTGCAGATAATGGATGGATGGAGATAATGTTTTGCCTTCTGCCATGTATATCAGAAATATCCGCACAGGAATCGATTTCGGTTCCAAATGGAACGACTCTGACTTGAGGCTGAAAAAAACTTCTTTATGTTAGGAGTACATTTTTGCTAACTAAATAATATGTCTGCGCAACATTAAAGGAGAAGAAAACTCATAATTAAATGAGCTTCAAAATGTTTTACCCACAGTAAAAATCAAGTAAATTCCTCAATCTCGATTAAATGAACACAGAAGACTTGGTGAAAACAGTTTAGGAAAGGTCTTTTTGTGTCTAACTTTACTTATGAAGCATGGTTCATAAATTTGGTGTCAACTGGAAAAAACATCTTCCTGACCCCCGACCACCCCTATTCATGAATGCATGACCCCATTTATGCGAAGCGCCATCATTTGCGGTAAGCCTGTCAGTTATAACTGCGGCGGTTATTTCCCCAGATGACAAGCGAGGCTGAGGCAGTCATGACTATAAAGGTTCTTCTTTTTACGCTCTCTCCAAAGCGAAGTGAACCTGCTGAGAGTCTGACCGAGCGCCTGCAGGGATCATCTGTCGAAGATGAAACTAATCTGCGGGCCGTGTTCGTCTAAATCCTTAAATCCCTCAAAGCGAGACTCCCCGGTCATCTTAAGCACACCGGAAAAAGCTCATTTTATTGATGGGTTATTCATTGTTTTTTTGGGGGGATTACTGTGTTTTTGCAAATGAAAAAAGGGAGGTGGGGTTTCTTTATTCAATTACAGTCAAGGCTAATGTACATGGTGAATTATGACAGTATACCCCCAGGATACAACATTAATCCGTTCTGAGGAGGGGATCATAAAGTGAAGTCGCTGTATGGTAGGGGATAGAAAACTATGGTTGTTAGCGAATGTGTTAAGATCCACGGTTTCCGGTATCATGTATGTGTATATGATTAAAATTTAAATGTATATATAAACTACATGTAAAGGACAAAATGAAAATCGTGTTAACCTTTAGTGTGAAGTGCCTTGAGTAGGTGCAGTGGAGTTACTGGGTGGATGCAAAGGAAGGGAGAAGACTGCTGATTAAATTTAAAACTGATTTTGAAACTTCCACTCGCAAGGACTGCCATGTCCTTAGAAGACTTCATTTCTTTAATCGCCTCCTTATTCTTAAAATTGTCCTGATTGTGGATTGGTTAAGGCCTTTTTCTGTAGCAAGAGCAATGACGCGTGTCCCTTCTTCATATTTCTTTATTGTCTCAAGCTTTGTTTCTATTGTTATCATCTTACTTCTCCCTTTACTATCACTGCAAGTCTTGGGACCCATAGCTAAAAAAAATTTAGGTTTGTTAAATTTGATTCTGAACACAAAGAGACAAACGGCATCATGGGAGGACGTTTAGCCAATAGAATATCTGTATCTGTATGATTCTGTTACTTAAACCAATAGTTAATATGCAACTTACCGTAAATTCCGGACTATAGAGCGCACCTGATTATAAGCCGCATCCACCATATTTTAAGAGAAAACCGATTTTGTACTTACACAAGCCGCACCTGTATATAAGCCGCATGCGCCCACATTAAAACATGTAACACAATCTCAAAATTAGCCCAAACCCGGCTTTGAGTCCCGCAATTGTACCTGAATATAAAGTACACAGTCCAAAAACCACAGCCGGCAAAATGAACAGAAAATGATACCGGTACTTAAGGTTTGATGCAGACCTGCAGAGTCCGGGTACCCGTTTAAACTAATCCAAGGAAAAAAAGTCTATATTTCCAAAGCTAAGGGTGGGAAAAATATATATCCACTATTGTCCGCTGCGACAACAGGTCTCACTCACCTTTACCCCACTTCCCGTCAGCCTGCGTTTGCTCTGCCCCTCTTTTTTAATTCGCAAAACATATCAGAATAAGTGTCTCAAATAAATACATTACAAAAATATACAGGTGCCAATACATATTATTCATCGGTTACACATATTTACAAAGAAAGACGGTACACCGAGAGAGTTTTCAAAGCTTTAATTATAATATTATAACTTTCATCCAAAACCGTGCCTGTGAAGGGTAGCAGAACGCTATTAGCAGCACGCTCGCAACACAGTAAATGGGTCTGTTAAAAAAACATACCGTACTTGTAGAAATCCCGGTAAACAGTCCTCACCTTCCTCCTTATAACTGACATCATCAAAGTAGTCCTCCCCAGTATGGGAAAGAGACTTTGTCATGTAGACGTCGTCCCACGCTCCCTTATTCAAAAACATGCTAGCAACACGCTCGCAAAGTGAAGTTTACGTTCAGTAGCTCTGTTTCCTTCTTTATCAGACTGCTCGTTTGCTTTTAGCTTGAAAGCTACGTCATGTGCCTTTCTTTTTGCAATTTGCATGATGAGGATATGTATACGCTAGTTTAATTTGTGCACAAGCTAAGAAGTTGCAGTCTTCCTCGGCGCATATATTCCACCGGTCTAAATCTTACCTTTTGTACTCGAGCGCCGCTGGCGTCTGTTAGAAAAAGTTACATAAATTGGCCGCATCACTGAATAAGCCGCAGGGTTGAAAGTTTGGGAAATAAGTCGCGGCTTATAGTCCGGAATTTACGGTATATGACATTGACCAACAGCAGACAGGCTTCTTAGACGTAACTCCTTATACGCACGAACACAGCTGACTTTGAATTTTGTATGTTCTTGGGCATGTTAAATTTGATTGTAGTAGGGAAAATTCTTTTAAGAGGGATTGAAGTAACTTCCTTTTCCACATTGTGAAGTGAAAACATCGTAAGGTGGGGACGTCCTATCCTGGGAGTCCACTGTACATCTGCCAGGTTAGATAAGCTATGTGATTTTTTTTTTAAGGTTTTCATTTTTTTATCTTTGCGAAGAATTAAATTTGAATGACGTTTTAAGATAGAAGGTGACAAGTTAAGGGTCTGCATCATCTTGTGTTAAATTTTTCAGACGTTCATCCTGCCTCTAGCTTATTTCATTGACGCTCCCGCCCTCCAATATTCTCGTCACCCACAAATCTCTCCAGGATGAAAAAGCAGGCCTTCGCTTATCATTAAAGAAATCTCCCAGGGAAAAGACGGATGCCCGTAGTGAAATCAAGGTTGCGATCCCGTGTAATCGGAGAAGCTGCCGTCTGCGTTGCGCCGCCGCTTCTCCTGATGGACTTGCCAGACGCCAATATGCTGCAGACCTTGAAAATGTGGCTTTGTGTTTTGGGCCAATGGGAGTCGGATGATCATTCCTCACCGCCACCCCCTCTCGAGTCAAAAAACACTATCGTGTCAGAAACGTCGAAAAGCTTCAAGTTGAGGTGAAGGATTCTCGTGTCATTTTGAGACAATAGTAGCTTTGTCTTCTGCAGATGTAGGAGCTTTGAGGAACGTTTAAGATTTTTGTCAACACACCCAAGCTCTGTATTTTGGAAAAGGGAAGGGTCGTGTGGACGAATGTATTTCTGGAATTACTGGGTTGTTTTTATATAAGGAGCGGCAAAATGGCTACACAAACTGCAGGGAATGGATAACCTGTTGAGTTGAAGTAAGCACACACCCGTCACGTTTTAAAAAAAGGCCTCGGATTAACCTAAAATAAAGTTATGCTCTTATGGGAGAATCTGGTTGGCTTTTACTGACATTTTATTACCTTGCTAATAGAAGCCAGAAAGGCATTGAGGTTGAGGCAATGGTAGGTATTTCTCAGTACCCACATTTTTTACCCCACTTGCAGCCAAAAATAAAGCATATTATAGATGTGCACCAACTAATTGATCAATCAACAACTCTCTGTTATCAAATGAATCACCAACTATAATTAACCCCTTGCTGTAACGTGGTTCACCTTTCACAGTCTCGCTACTTTACTGTTTTGCATCTGATTAGCTCTTCCGTCTTTCCACGTTCAGGTTTCTCTTCTTATTTCTTTTTTTTGTTAAATGCTTGAAAAGGTAAAACGGGTTTATTTTTTGGTTTCAGGGTATAATTGAGTATTTAATTGTTATACAATTGTTAAAAAAGCTTTCTACGTTATCTCATCTCATCTCATTAGCTGTACCGCTTATCCTTATTAGGGTCGCGGGGGTGGGGGGGTGGGGGGGGTGTCCCATTCCAGCCATCTCCGGGCGGTGGGCAGGGGACACCCTGAACTGGTTGCCAGCCAATCGCAGGGCACACGGGGACAGACAACTCACTCGCTCATTCACACCTAGGGACAATTTGGACCGGCCAATTCACCTGAAAAGCATGTCTTTGGAATGTGGGAGGAAACCGGAGTGCCCGGAGGAAACCCACGCCAGCACGGGGAGAACATACAAACTCCGCACAGTAAGGCCGGTAGCTGGATTTGAACCCATGCAGGAGGTTCCCAAGACCTCAGAGCTGTGCCGCACACGTGCTAACCACTGCACCGCCGTGCTGCCCTGCCTTCTACATTATCGCCTGTGATAAACAAAGTTTTCACTCTGTATATATATATATATATATATATGTATATATATATGTATATGATTATACTCATTGATTAATTGTTGATATATTTTTCTAAACATAAAAAAAGGAAATCGCTTCTGAATATTTCTACATTCTTACACCACAAAGCAAAAACCATATACAGTGGAACCTCGGTTCTCGACCATAATCCGTTCCAGAAGCCTGTTCGAAAACCAATTTGTTCTATCACGGAAATCATTTTTCTCATTAAAAATAATGTAAATCGTTTTAATCCGTTCCAACACCCTTAATGTTTACCATGAATGTTTAACGTAAACATAAAGCTAACCCAGGCTAATCGTACGTTTGCGTTATCGTAATCTTCCGTACGAAAGATTACGCTAACATGAACGTGTCAAAATAAAAAAATCAGGTCGTTTACAAGTCATTTAGCACCCGGGTCTCCACAACAAGTGGTGAGCGGTTCATTGGAAAGGGGGCTCCGTTCCAACACCCTCAATGTTGGGCTCCGTTCCAACACCCTGAATGTTTAACGTAAACTTAAAGCTAACCCAGGCTAATCGTACGTTCGCGTTATCGTAATCTTATGAATAGGATTTCTTACCTTTGTGGTTGTCAGCAGAAGGCGCTCGCACACCTCCTTCACATTTGGCTATTATTTCTTTCTTAAATGCAATAGTTGTACGCACTACTTTTCCTTTTTCACCTGTAGCAACTTTGCTGCTTGCACTCACTTTCTTCGGAGGCATAATAAGGGGCTAAAACACCCGTACGCCGCTCAGCATCGCACCCTAGCGTACGCAACCACGCATTACCGGCGTTCGAACTCCGATTTTTTGACCTAACAGCGAAGCAAGAATTTCTCGAAATTTTTTGTCGGACTCCGATTTGTTCGAACTGAGAGGCGTTCGAAAATTGAGGTTCCACTGTATTTAATTAATTTCTTGTGAAAAATGTGTTTTTATTTATCAGAACTTTTCAAAACGGCAAAAAAGCTTCTCAATATTCATGATTTTTTTTGTCCTCCATAACTAATGATTAAACAGTATATTCAGACTTTAATCCTGATTGGATACCTGTGCCGCATTTTTTTCAGGATACTGCTTTTTTGCTTTGATCAATTGGGCCACTTGGAGCTATTTTAGGGACAGCCACTATAATCCAGTTAAGCGATAGCGATGTGTCATTTGCATAGATAAAGCACTTCCACTTTGTTACAGCCACTCATATCTAGTTGCTGTACTGTGCAAACACCCTACCAAAATACAGACACGTTTTAGTTTATTTATACACGGAATACGTCACGGTTACTCATTTAACAGATATATTACTTTTTTTTTGTACAATGTAGTAGGAAAGCCTACCGATCTTTTTTATGGCCTTTCCGTCCTTGTGGGAAGAAAGAAATTCAAAGTGGGGGAATAAGCTGGTTATCTCCTCATCTCATCAGAGGCACACAAAACACAGACTGAAACCTTCTTTGAACCTGTTGAAAATTGAGTTACCTTCAATTGGTTATTTTCGGTTGAAAGAGTATGACCAGAATTTAGGCTGTAGAACATTTTTAATTGTTTTTGTTTTGGGACAAAAACACATTTTGCTTGTCATAATATGAGACCAACTCCGAGAGATAAAAAATGCCAGATTGCCGGGCTGAATATTGAATTTAACCTCGACCTTAATGTTGGAAGATAGCAAGAGCTAGCCAGAAAGAACAAGCTCTTCTCTTTTTGGTATTCATTGCAAAAAAAAAAGCTGTGAAATACTTGCTGTTTGATTACATACAGTTGACCTGTGAGGTCTGCAACTAACGATTATTTTAATAATCGATGAATCAGTCGATTTTTTTTTTTCAATTATTTTGTTGATTATTATTTTTGATTAATCGATGTATCTGATTTTTTAAAGAACACATTTCTAATTTCTTCCTATTCATTAAAATAGTGACCCTTTAAATATAGAATAGAATAAACCTTTATTATCATTGTTACAAAATGGGTTGAACATATTGTGACAACGAAATTGGACATGGCACTCCAGTTTCACATTTTACTGAGAGAACAAAAAAAAAGATATAGTATATGAAATATTGCACAAAACAACCTAATATTCTATAATAAAATGCAGTAAAAAGTGTTTTAGATAACTTGCAATAAACAAAAATACATACAAATGTTTGCTTTTCCCCAAAAATTAAAGAGCAATACATTTTATTTTATGTGAGGGATAAAAATTCCACACAAAAAAAATCGAAACTGTAAACCCACTTTTCAAAAACTTGTCAACAATTTTTTGGGGGTTGAATCCTCAAATATGATAAACATTCTCAATGTGCAAATTATATTTAATATGCTTTAGAATCCGACCCCTGTGATGAGTTAAACACGTCATCATTATTATTCTCTCTTTTACTCTTTTTATTTTATTTTTCGATTTTTATCCCTCTCTGTTTTTCTGCAGCACTTTCTGTTCCCTTGAAAATTGTTAGGTTTGTAGTCTTTGACTCTCATGCCAATTATGTTTGTTGTGATTTAACGTTCAATAGTAAAAGATTAAAAAAAAGTAAGATATTCTTTATAAGTACGTTCCTGAAAAACCCTCTACTGGACTAAAGTGGTTCTACAACATTCAACCTCACAAAGAAATTAAATGCCCTCTCATTTGCATTTATTCAACATGCTAAGTTGCTCATAAATCACACGAGACAACCAATCTATGATGAAATTATTTGCCAAAGGCCTAAGCAACTGTGATGAAAAAATGGCCGCGCCCTTAGATGGGTAAAAACGGATGTTTTTGCATGCTTTTTTTTCTCGGCAGTGGCTCAGGAGGTAGAGCGCTCGTTTTGGGATCAAGAGATTGCAGTTCGAATCCCGGCTCCTCCGTGTTACATGTCGAAGTGTCCTTGGGTAAGACACTGAACCCCTAATGCCCCCAATAAGCAGGTTAGCGCCTTACATGGCTGCACGGCCGCTATTGGGAAATGTGAAGCACACTGTAAAGCGCTTTGGGAAGTCTTGACTTGAAAAGCGCTATATAAATGCAGATCATTTCATTTCATATTTTTGCTTTAGATCAAATATTTGGGTGGACTTCCCTTTTTAAAGTTGAAAACCTAAATTGGAAGCGTCCAGGTTTACAACCGGAGTACTCGATGGCTATTTGTGGTCGGCTGTTTTTGTGACTACTTCCCTTTTCGGCCAATTTGTAATAGTATCTCTTCACTCCTGCTGGTCCTGAAGAGGAATCTCCTACTGCTCGGAGAACAATGGCTCACCAAGAATCTCAGA
The DNA here is from genome assembly GCF_059441175.1 of Urocampus carinirostris. Lineage (NCBI taxonomy): Eukaryota > Metazoa > Chordata > Actinopteri > Syngnathiformes > Syngnathidae > Urocampus > Urocampus carinirostris. The sequence goes on along the minus strand of NC_142349.1, from coordinate 64,097,749 downwards.
AACTTTTTCTAGCCAGAGCAGTCCAACCCAGAAACGTCTCACTTCTTCCTGTGTGGCCCACAGGCTCGTAAATGCATCTGTCTGACTCAGAGATTGCATTATCACTTATCTAAAGTATCGACATGAATTTCCCCACTGTGTTCATAGATCCAAATGACACTTTCATCTTGAGGGCGTTTCAAACCACTGCTCTCGACTATCGCTCGACATCTTGTTTTTATAGTCATGTTGATTTGTACAGAAGCTCCCCTACTTATAACCATTCGACTTACGAAAAACCGTAGATACGAACATTTTTTGGGGATGTCGAAAAATATCCGTACATTGCAGTTTGTTAGAATTTGTATTGTGCACCTTTTTCAGAGTACAGGACATTACTGTAGTGCTTCTTTCCACCGCTACCGGCGTGTGGTGGCGCTGTGAGAGGTCACCCAGCATCCACCCCAAAGAAGAAATCCCCTTCTTCTTCCTAGTTCGTGTGTAAACATTTTATACTTTATCTCCAGAATTTTGACATTTTTATTGTTTAATATCTCTTGCATCCATTCAATATAGTTGGTGTAAATTGTAAAGAAGAGGCGAGCCGTTTCATTCGAAATGAAAGACAAATATAGAAGGTTGATGCTGTTGAGAAAACGGTTGGATCGGTTTTTTTTTCTGCCACTTTTTACGACGGAGGAGGAAGTCGCCTAACTGTTGAAGCTCATCTTTCAAAAGTAAGTTCAACTTAACATGCTCTATAAAGAGTACAAAACAATACAGGTAACTTATACAAGCCTTAAACATAGTTATATAAACCTTAAACATACAAAATAAACACTGAAGCAACTTACGAACAAATTCCGTCCGGAACCTATCTCGTTCGTAAGTAGGGCAACATCTGTATAGCCCTTAATCACAAGGAGTCTCAAAGGGCTAAACAGACCACTGACTATTGCAAACTACAGACTATTATTACACCATCCCCTGATCTAAAACCAACATGAGGGCAAGGAAAAACTCCAAAACCTCAACATGAGGATAATGAAGAAACATTAAGAAGGGACCGCACATGAGGTAATCCCCCTTCGAGGAACAACCGTAACCTACAAGTTTTATAGTATAGTACCGTATTTGAGCAATGACTGATCAATCGATAATCACAGCTCACCAAAAATCGCAATACATTGTATGCAAGGGGATTCAAATCTGTGGCGGTAAGCGCACCCACACTTATCTACTAGACTACTAGTAACACAGATTACATGCGAAAAGGCGTTACATTTTCTGTCATTATCACACAATTTCTACTCACAAGGCCGGAGAGGAATTTGTTTTATTTTGCATTCTGATGGGTTGAACTGCATACACTGATTTTGCTTTCATAACAAGCTCCTCGCCTTGGACTTTTTTTTTAATGGGATGACTATCTTGTGAGTAAATATCGAAGGGTTCGGCCTGACTGGACTTGGCAACAAGTACTTAATCAAAACGAGGGCGCACATGGTTAACATAAAAGTGCCGTCTAAAGTACTTAATTACGCCTTGCCTGATAGGCCCTGTCTTGCTTTTATCGCTTGACTGCCTTTGAAATACGGTCTCGTACCGGCCCCTTCCCCAAAACCACTTGTTTTGTTATTACACTACACGGTACATTAAAATTGTCTGTTGGGAAATCAGTCAAGTATGTTTTTTTTGTTCTCTTGAAGCCTGCCCAAGTCTAAAAGAACGTACGACTGCATATTTTACCCTGTTTGATCGATGATGAGGGATGGAAAATGGCTTTTTCAATTATGTTGCACAAGTTGTTGTGACTTTGTCAAGTGTGGGGGGAAACTTGAAAAGCAATGCAGTCATTTGTAAATTTTGGTTCTTAGAGTGTTAGGCAAGGTCAAATAAGTCCCAAATCACTGCACAATAATTGGCTTTATTTCCTAAAACTTGTATTAGCCCATCCTCTGATCTGTTCTGTGTTTTTCTTTATTTATTTATTTTCCTGAAACTCACTGATAATGGTATCCAGGTCCAAAATTCTGGTTTTGTAATGAAAGCCTATATGTGTGAGAAAAAACTAGTTTTTAATTTGAAAGATGCAGGTAAATCAAATTGCACCAAATTTAATCTTTTTTTTCTGAAATAATTAATGGTATGTTTCACATAATTTCACTGTATTTTATTCTTTGAATTTATGTAATAATCACATTGCATTTCTTTTGCACATATAGATCGTTCACAACACAAAAGATTTATGCAAAAATGACTAAAAATTGAGATTTGTTTATGACACGATGGCAATGATATTTTACAGATACAGGTACACTTTTCTTTAAACGAAGAAAATATTTTAGTCAAATACATGTAGAAATATTTTTTGTGTGCACAGAACTCTTAAAGGGTTTTTTCAAATTTAGATGAGAATTTTACAAAAATGATTGAACGTATTCAAAAATACTTACTTCCAACATTGTATATGGTTAATTTGCCTCTTTAGATACCTTTTTCTTTTTTGCTTTTCACCCAGCATGAGACTTTGTTCCTGTTTTATTATTTTATTATTTTTATACTTTTTGGTGTTATAAGTGCACTGTAGGAAAGAGGTTTAAATATTGTGAAAGCGAGATCTCTTGTTTGTGATAGGAATGAGTGGAGAGGTGTTGTGAAAGGATAGTGGGATGTGGTACGCGTTCTCAGCGATGGGCAGGGCACCCGTATGATGCCGCAGGGGTAAACCAGTGAAAGCTGTCGGGCCCTGCTGTTGAACAAGAGTGTGTTGTGTCATCCTGACCCGAGTGACATGGCCGCTTTCTTGTGTCCCGTTTCATCTGAAGGGACGAAAGCATGACCAACTTAGGTGCCGAGGTGCTTAACTTCAAGGGAATTTGGGTTGGCCATGGTCCAAAATTCTGTGTGTGTTTTTGCTACTTTTTCCCTTTTTTATTTTCCTTGTTTTTGTATGTATTTGTCTTGCTGTCAGTCACCCCTGTCGAGGGATATGACCAGGGTAGATAGAATGATAGATAGGTGTTTTCATTATTTCTATTTAAGATTTTTTGTGATCTGTTTTCTCTGTGTACAGCACTTTGTCTTCAGCTGTGGCTGTTTTAAAGGGCTTTGTGTTCAAATCAGTAGAGTTTATGCTGCAAGGGTGTGAAATATGTTTTATGTGCCACAGATACCCCCTAAACCATAGTTAAAATACCCCCTTTTCTGTCTTTATTTTGATGTATGTAAAAAGAAAACAGAAAATGTATCCTTATTTTGGTGTTGCAAATATAGTTGTACTGTACTAAACTGAGTTGCAATCCCACTGAGTTGAACTTAATTGAATTGCTCCTTCCCTATTGTGCTGAAATTGTTTTATACACCAGGTTTTAAAAACCGTATGGAATTCTGTAGAGATTGGAATAAAAGAAATTCACAAAATAGGTCACAGACGTTATTGCGTAGAATGTCTTATTTACAGAGACATACGAACCTGAGCGGAGGAATACAATTCCGTTCATTGTGCTGCGGTTTCTTATTGCCTTGAACTCTCGTCATTTCTTTTGAGACAGCTTGCTATTGACAAGACGCAGATCTAAAGCAATGTGTATCAAATGGCATGATTCTCCTGGGGGTTGGCTTCCAGACTTTTTTTTTTTTTTTTAAATGAGGTTTTGTCAATAGACAAAAATGTCCTTCGATATGCAGAAGAAATGCATCCCTCCTGAGGGGCCCCGAGAGGCAGACAAAAGGTCCATTCTGGGCTTTGTTGTCTTTTTAACACTGACTTATCTTTCTTCTGTGTGACCTTAACTTGCCATGTAGACATGACTTTCCAACCCTGTGTCAACACTGAGGAGAAAGGCATACCAAATCGCGTCAACGGTTTTAAGGCTGCCAAAGACCCTCTCTCTTTTTAAGGAGATTCATTCTTCAGTCATGCATGAGAAGCTATGAATAGTCGGGTCATTTGAGCACTGCTGATGAAGATGGAGAATACAGACCGTGGTATCTCTGATCTTCAGAATTAAATCGCTGAAGTTGTCTAAGAATTTATAAACAAGTGGACACGAATGAATCAAACATTAAAGAATATTTGAGCCTATAGGCAATATTCACAAGATAATGCTTGGATTGGCCCCAAGTTCTAAGTGCATGAAAAATGGTGCAATGACATTTTAGTTGCAACATATAGGATTAAATAAATATGTAAATGCATTTTTCTATTCATAGGCAATAATTTTTTTTCACAGTATTGTGTGCTTGTTAATGGTGGTGATGTATCTGTCTCCGAGCCTGTCTTTCATTGTTTTAAGAGATCTGTAGCATCTGCCAGAGGGCTTCAGGTCCAAAATTTGGTGGCTGGGATGAGAAGAGTCCTTTATAATATTGTTGTCTTTGGGGAGAGTGCAACTGATGATTTTCTGGAATTTGTTGATGAAATGATTAAGTGAAGAATGAAGTGTAAAGTGGTAATGAATAACCTGATGAATTTAGTAGGAAATTATTAAAATAATTTTCATTTAAATTGAAAGTGTTCCGATTGCTAATAATGTCACTGGAATCCTCACTTAGGTCTGCGCCACGTTTGTCTTATATCGTGCCGTCATGCTATGCCGTGTATCACTGGCCCTTGCTCGAACCAGACAACACAGTGCCATCTCGTAGTCAAATATTCCGCATCGGGGCTTTAAACAACTAGGTTCACTTTAAGAAACATTGATTACCGATTACATCCTGTTTCCCAGCACTGGTAACTGAATGTTATTGGTCACTGTTAATTTGATATAATCTCTTCTTTTGAAATAAAATGGATGAGGATTAAAAAAATAAGGATAACTAGAAAATGATTAGAATTGTCTTTATTGTCATTGGCAACAGTTTAGTGTACATTGTTTACAATGAAATTAGGTGTGGCAGGGGTTAGTGGAGTCCTTTATAATGTTGAAAGCTGTTAATGTCCTCCAGACTGGGTAGAGAGAAGCCGATGATTTTCTGGCCTGTGTTGATGACTCTGTAAGGTTCTCCTATTTGCTGTCATGCTCCCAGCATACAACACTGTGATGCTCTCTACTATGGATGGCTCTGTAGGAAGATACCAGCAGCTTCTGTTCCAGGTTGTTGTCCCTGAGCATTCTCAGCATATATTATCAGGTGCTGTCAACAGGATAACTTTAGCCGTTCACAATTAGCCAAATCTAGCGTATGGAATGACTCCGGCAGGTGGTGAAAGCCTTGTTAACATGATACCATCAAGCTGTTGCGGTGTGTGACTTCATGCTTTTTATTGCACCAAATGTCAAAATGCAGTCTTTGGGGTTTGATGTCTGTGAATGCCATCCATCTAATTTAGCCTAGGCTAAATGAACTCTAATCCTTTCAGCAGATTCTGGTAGGAGACCCTGAGATCTGAGCTCGTTGACACCTTGATATTGAGGCAGTAAACCTTTTGATAAAGTGGAGGTTGTGGTTAGTAATTATCTTGAGGGCTGTCAGTGGTGGTGAGATTATGGTTAATTAACCCTAAAGAACAATTTAACCACAAAAGCAAGACAATTACCCATTGTGTTTTGCTGAGGGCTTTGTAAAACACTCAATTGAGCTAGCTGTGAACGCCCAAAGCTTTGTTTCCGACATGATACAAAAATACACCAGCAAATTATCGAGTCATCCACTTGTAAAGTATAATTTCGGGAGCTGTGAATTACAACGGTAGGGGCTGCTGGCGGTATAATTTGACTGAGTGTTGCGGAGGCAGAAAACAAGATGTCATCCCGTCTGTCGCGGTGGTTACGGCACATTACAAGCTCAGCATCACCTCCCGGGTGTTTCATCAGCCATGTAAAAAGTTGTTTCCATTCCGGTTGTTTTAAAACAAGACGATGGTAAACGTCTTGTATTATTTGTCGCGTTTCATAAACTGCTCAGGTGTTTAAATGTTCTGTGCAGACCGCATGTTTTGTTTTCCTCGTAGGCCAAAACAACAATGCTTCATTGCACTCCAAATTAACTTTCTCGTGTTGCAACATTTCCATTAGCACATGTTTTCATCATTAAACCCAATGACCTGCAGGGGAAAAAAGGCTCTTTCCAGTGTTTGGATCCATAAATATATTTGAGCTCACTTTCTAATGACATAATATGCACATGCGGACTCCATTTATCTTACAGCAGCTTGACTCCTAAAACAAACTTTGCCAAATGCGCAACATCGCTCCACAAGAAACCACTCTACATTAAATGCTTTGTGGTTAAGGAGAGAGTACTCCCTGTAGTTCAAATACCCTTAAGCGCATAACTGGAACTGTGCCAGGCGGGCAGGATTATGCCTCTTGACCCGGAGTATATCCACTCCATCAACAAGCCCCCACTGAGCTGATTAGATGTTAAAAAAAAACATATCAATTCCCATGTGAGCCGGTGATCGTAATCTCGATAAACAGTTGACCATAACATTTCAATGAGATCAAAATATGTAATCGGGTTTTTGGGTCAATACACCTGGAAACAAGCTACTGTAATGGATTTCATTCATCCTTTGATACGATTTTTGCATTGGATCGATGGATGATATCTGGCACGATGTTTAAAAAAAAAATACAGACGATATCCATGTGTTTTTTTAAGATGGGCGCAAAAACCCAAATGTGATTTTATTTGGATTCCTAATGACCGGATTAAGATGGATGATTTACTCTCTTCTCAACAGTGACTTTTGTTCATGCAAACACATTTGAAATACTCTGATTGAACAGATAATTTGATTTGCTTTTATACAGGCAAAATCACTTTTTTATTTGTGTGTTATTTCCAATCTCTGTGGCTTTTACTTCGATTTTGTGACCCATTCACTATCAAAGAATTTTGGTAGTGCAGCATGGATTTAAACGTATTGTCCGGAAGGTGAACATTTTCTACTTGCTGACGCCATCCTCTAGCTTAAACCATCATCGCAGCCCCTGTCAAGCCACTTGTATGGCACGTGCAGTACACGCATTTCTTAGATGCGCTCGGATAAACTCTTTTTGTTTTTTATTGTTTTGAGGGGGTTCAGTTGGCGTTTGGACTGTATTTGAAACAGTCCTATTTTTACTTTCACCATTTCTATTCTAGATGAACGGCCACAGTGGAAAAAAAAAAATGAAGGCTCTTTAAACTTATTTAGGCATTTTTAACACATATTTATAGAGAAAATCTTCTTTCAACGTTATGAGGACACCTCAAACAATGCATCACACTGTCTAAATCACCAAAGGTCGTCACTTAGATATGTTGATGTGATGTAAAGATTTTTTATCTTTGTATTAGCTTATTAAATATATTGTGGTCTGTTATGTTCATGATGTTCCTTTTTCGTTTAAATATTTACCTATTTGTTTTGACCTTGTTTAACACAATAAAAAGCCCTTTATGACTGTAGTACATAAGTGTAATTAACTAAAAAATATATTTTTAAAAGATACTAATACTATGTATGTTAAACTGTAGAGCAACTTTGATATTGAAACGTAAAACAGCAATATGAGCTGAGGTTCATTCAGGATTTTTCTAAATAAGGTATGTTGTCCAGGCTAACCCACCTTTTCTACAATACAGTACTTAATTTATGGCTGTAAAGATTTATTTTATTTTACATAAAAGACAAACCGTAGCAAAATTACAGACTACTGCAACAGTCAGTAGCTCAGGAGGTAGAGCGCTCGTCTTGGGATCAAGGGATCCCAGTTCGAATCCCGGCCTGTCCGTGTTACATGTTGAAGTGTCCTTGGGTAAGACACTGAACCCCTAATACCCCCAATAAGCAGGTTAGCGTCTTACATGGCTGCAATACAAGACCGCTATGGGAAATGTGAAGCACACTGTAAAGCGCTTTGGGAAGTCATTGACTTGAAAAGCGCTATATAAATGCAGATCATTTCATTTCATTACTGTTTGTGACATATGATTAGATGAGCAAAGTTTGCTAATTTTTGCTTGTGTTGTTAAAAGATATTTAGTCAGTGCATACTTAGAACTTCAGCTCACAAAAAATTCTTGTACCTTGTAGTAACTTGCTTTGTACTCCAGTACTAAATGCTGCATGGACATAATGATAATATGTTTGGTTGGTTGGATCCCTTAACCACTAGGCTCGTAGGGGCACCATTTCCTGTGGTGTGTCTTGGGCAAGTACAGCCTGCTGGTGCCCATCCCTCTCATGGCCGACATATATGTTTACTACGTTGAATATGTTTACCGTGCCTAAAACTGATGAAAATAAAATGCAATGAACTTAGTATGACATTTTTAAGAGGGTCATTACACTCTTAATTGGGACTCTTGGGTTGAGAAAACCAGTATCCTCGATAGGGAAAAAAAAATCTGGTCTGTCTTGTCTGGCATCTGTGATGACTGATATGAAGTAATTGTCTACCACTGTGTTCCTGCATGAGTGGGCGGCCTTGGAACAACTACCCTTCTCAGTCATTCTGAACAAGGCCCCGTGTTGTGTTAGTAGGCTTTTTCAAGTGGGGTGTTGTTTTTATTTTGGCACACCAGGGGAGGAAAACACCTCCTTTATCATAACAATTGCTGAAAGAAGTTGATGATTGCATGCCCCGCCTGCTGAGTGTTTTACATGTTGTTACCTAACTTTCATTATTAACCTACTTATGTTAGTTGTCTATTTTTTAATTTGATAATATTTTGTTAAATTATTGGAATAAGGACTTCCATAATACAGATTTACCTTGATTTTCACGTGAGGAATATGTTAACCTGTGCCCGCCACTTATCCTCTATATTTTTATGCTGGAAAGCACTGTGGGACATGATGAATGTAAACTCTGGCGTACTCACTAAAAAGCTTCACGTGTATTTGTTGAAGTCTCTGGGACATTTCAGTTTTGTTTTTTTGCAGACACTCACAAAGAACATGTTTACGAATATAAGAACCTTTAACAGTTGTAAATTAGCTCCGTAGTGTTTGCATCTAAACATTAGCCAAAGTCTGGATAATAGCTAACAAAAAGGTCGAAGGATAAAAACACACAAACCTTTGAGAGATTCTCTCCTGTTTTGATGACGGTTTCCATTTTCCTTTTTGTTTGCAAAATGAAAAATAAGCAGCCATCTAGTGCACCAGATCTGCCCCAAGTAAAAGCCAGCTTCGCAGGGCTCGCCCCACTTTAGACGTGACCTTACCATAACCTAGTTCTTTTCTGAGCCTTTTGTCTGTTTTAATTTCAGCCTAAACCGAAAATGCCATTTCCATCATTTTGGGCAGGGAAATGTAGGGTGCAGATAATGGTGCATCTCTAAATACTGGTCTACATTTCTTGGAAGGGGGTTACCACTTGTGTGGCCCCTTCTCAAGGTTTCTTATTTTCTCTCATGTTGAGATTTTGAGTTTTTCCTTGCCCACATATCGGTTTCAGATCAGGGGACAGTGATTGTGGCCTGTGCAGTCATTTAAGACCATTTGTGATTAAGGGCTGTACAAAAAATGTGACTTGACTTGTCAACAATCGTGTTAAAGATTTTGTTGCTTGAGTTTCGTATAAAATCGTAGAAAAAGCTTTCGTCTCCAAAATTGTTTTCCTATTCTACATCCACAGTTGTACAGCTGAGTACTGACTAGAACTAAACAAGAAGATCATATGTCTTGTTCCAGCATTGAGCTGTAATGACTATAATCACTTTACTTTTTCAACATCCAGCATTGATTGCCTGCCCTCCTTTGCTTTCCTTCACACAGCCCTGTTGGAAAATACTTAGTCGATCTGAACTAAAGGGGCCCCCTTAATCTTAGCAGCGGCATGCTGCTGCATTACAAACATATCAGCTTGATGTGTCATGACAAGGGAGCTTGCTTAAAATTCTTTGCTTGCTCGTGCAAATTAAATTGGACATGCTTCGGATGAGAACAAAAATTATCTTTGGGGAAAAGAAAAAGACGTCCGCTCCTCTGGCGTTTTGAGCCCTTTTTCCCAAAGCGTCTACTCATCAGCGGATTTAACAGCCCAATGATATGTTTAGCAGAGGTTTATATGGTGAGTAAGGGCTGAGTAAAGCTCGCCTTCTCCGGCGGCTTTTTGCAGAATTTTGCTTTTATGGGGTCTCTGAGACAAGGACGACACACCAAAGAAGCGACGGATCAGTCGGCGGAGATGAGCCTGTCAGCGCCCGCTCTAAAAATAAGACGCCCCTCTTCAGTTGGAAAGGACCATTATCTCTTTTTGTTTAGCTCCAGCAGGGAGTTATCAGTCCCTGCTGTTGTGTTGATGCGCTATGTCCTGGGCCTCAGACCAGGAATGCTTAACGCAAACCGACAGGGGATTCCCAAATCGCAGCTGCCGGAATCGTGCACTCTAAAAAAGTGGAGTCATCCACGACTTGGGGTGTTTTGAACCAACTTCCTGGGTTATTTTGGACAAATGACCTCTCTAAAATTGGCTCTTTTGTTTAGAGCAACCGCAGATTTATTTGAAATAACTAAGAAAACAGTTTTCCCATTTGGAATATAATACCTATGACAAAGCCGTTCGTTTTCCAAAATAAGTAAATATATAAATTACAAAAATGAAAACCAACCCTTTAAAATTGTTTTTTTTTAAACAGTTGTTTTTCTATTTTATAAGACAACCACCAAATTATTTGAGTCCGATTCTTTAAAATAAAATAAAAAAAAATAAAATAAAGTTGTCCTTGTCGTGGAGTAGCAAAGTTAAGGTCAATGCTCATGACTCCATTATAAGAAAGACACCGGCCGAAAATGGAAACCATGGGAGAGTCCCCAGGCGAAAACTACTGCTGTCGCTCAAGAACACAAAGAGTCATCTCACATGTGCCAAAACAAGTCTTGATGATCCTTAAGACTTCTGTGGAATGATGATTCAAAAATTGAACTTTTTGGAAGGTGTGCATCCGTTACATCTGGCGTTAAAATGGCACAGCATTTGACATAAATAACATGATGCTATTAGTAAAGCATGGTGGTGGTAGTATGATAGTCTTGGGCTGCTTTACTGCCTCAAGACCGGGAAAACTTGCTGTGGTTGACAGAATAATGAACCCTAATCCTATTTCCTCGGGTTGTCTCTGTGTGATATTAAAATTGGTTATATTATTTAAAACATTTGTGAGTAATTAATATGCAAAAAAACACGGTAATCTAAATTTTTCACTACACAATATATATATATATATATATATATATATATATATATACCGTAAATTCCGGACTATAGAGCGCACCTGATCATAAGCCGCACCCACCACATTTTAAGAGGAAAACCGATTTAGTACTTCCACAAGCCGCACCTCTATATAAGCCGCATGCGCCAACATTAAAAAAATGTAACACAAACACAAAATTAACCCAAACCCGACTTTAAGCGATTGAAACTGAATGTCCTTCATAAAAGTACACAGTCCAAAAATCACGGCTGGCAAAACGAACGGAAAATGATACCGGTACTTAAGGTTTGATGCAGACCTGGAGAGTCCGGGTCCCGTTGAAATTAATCCAAGGCAAAAAGTATATATTTCCAAAGGTAAGGGTGGAAAAAATATATATCCACTATTGTCCGCCGCGTCCACAAACACTCACCTTTACCCCACTTCCCGTCACCCCGCGTTTGTTTCGCCCATTCTTTTTTATTCGCCAGTGCAAAACATATCAGATTAAGTGTCTGAAATAAATATATTACAAAAATATAAATACCTCAAATCTATGTTGGCGTAACTGTGGGGGGGTCGGAGACTTTACGCATATTTTCTGGAATTGCCATGTAATATTAAATTTTTGGAGAAGTATCTAGAGAGAAATAAAATTAATTACTGGCTGGGAGTTGCGGTTGGACCCAAAGGCTTACATAATAGGAATTTTGCCAGAAGAATTACTATCTGGTCAACAGAAATATATACTAAGGGTAATGCTTCTGGTAGCAAAGAAAATGATCACAGTGTCCTGGCTGAAACCACAACCTCCTGACATAAAACAATGGAGAGACAAATTAAAGCAAATGTACATTATGGAAAAAATCACTGCAAGACTTCAACTGAAACTGGACCAATTCGAGAAAAGATGGAAGCCTATCACACAAATTTTACTTGATGTCTAATCACCTCCCCCTATTTATTATGTTTTTTTTTTTTTTTTTTTGGGGTGTATATTTGTATTTATTATTTTTTTATATATTTCTTTTTGTATGGATGTATTGTATGAACATTTATTCTTCTTTTCTATTAATAGTATTTTTTCTTCTTTATTGTTCCTTCTGTTATTTATGAGTGTGTCAAGTGTATATATTTTGTGTTGATGTAAGATGGTGGAATCAAACCTCTGTCAAAATTGGTGTGAGAAATAAAAAGTTAAAAAAAATAAAATAAAAAAATATACAGTTGCAAATACACATTATACATGGTTACACATATTTACAAAGAAAGACGGTACACTGAGAGAGTTTTCAAAGCTTTAATAATAATAATATAACTTTCATCCCAAACCGTGACTGTGACAGGGCAGTTAATGGTAGCAACACGCTCGCAACACAGTAAACGGGTCTGTTAAAAAAACATACCGTACTTGTAAAAATCACGGTAAACCGTCCTCATCTCTTTCCTTAGAACTGAAGCCATCAAAGTCGTCTTCCTCAGTGTCGGAAAGAAACTTTGTCATATAGACGTCGTCCCACGCTCCTTTATTCCAAAACACGCTAGCAACACGCTCGCTCCTTCTTTATCGGACTGCTCGATTGCTTTCAGCTTGAAAGCTGCGTCATGTGCCTTTCTTTTTGCATTTTGCATGATGAGTGTATGTTTACGCTAATTTAGTTTATGCACAAGCCAAGAAGTTGCAGTCTTCCTCGGCGCATATATTCCACCGGTCTAAATCTTACCTTTTGTACTCGAGCGCTGCTGGCGGCCGTTAGAAAAATTACATAAATTGGCCGCATCACTGAATACGCCGCAGGGTTGAACGTTTGGGAAAAAAGTAGGGGCCTCTAGTCCGGAATTTACGGTATATGTATACATATATTTCTAGATTGAAGCTCTGGATTGGTCCAAATTTGACCCGATTGGACTTATTTTTAAATGGGTTTTCTAAGTGTGTTTGCATGCAACTTATGACACTCCTTTGCTCTTAAGTTGTTTTTCTTCCTCTTGCGCATGCCTCTATGACAATTCTAGTTTTTTTATTGAGGAGGGGTTGAGGAGTACGTTTGCAGAAGCGTGCTGGCCGCCCACTCCCTTCTCCAGTCCTTCCTCTCTTGCTTCCTGTGGGAATGAAGGAGAGTATGGCTTTAACAGAAAGGTGGATGGGGTGGGATGGTTTTAAGGGGTAGGGGGTTCTTGGCCAGGGGAGAAAGCGTGGATGTCGGGACGGAAGCAGGCTGTTTTCAAGAGAATGGTGGGCGCATTATTGGGATTTGAAATCGGGGTGGGGGCGGCGTGAGTTTTGAATAACACAGGACTTTGATTGTTCGCGGGGCCTCCTGGACTTGCAGGAGATTTATCTGCATGATGATATACTACACTGATCAGTTGAGCCAAGTCAGAGCCCAGCTGTGTATACCCAATCCCAATAAATGAACTTGGGGGCCCAGGTTACTTACAATAGGGTGTATTTGTCCTATTTTGCCATTGAAGCAGAGAATCCATAGTAACATATTGTGTGTTGATAATTCACTACTGCAGCTCAAATGATAACTGACAAAAGAGCATCCGGTGAGTCAGTAACTGTGGAATTAATCATCTAAAAATGTTTTTTTCTCTTGCTTTCTCATCTTGGGTTTTTCTTACTTTTTAAAAAAAAAATCGAATGGATGCTATCTCCTGCAAGAAATATCTGACTTTTTAGATGCAAAATGCTCTAACAGTCAATGTTTTTGTACATTTAGCGTAGTCGTCAGCTGGTTTTTCAATTTTTTCTGATGTTGTGATTCATGATGAGAATGCTTTTCCAAGCTAAGAAGCCAACTAAACTTGGTAGTGCTACCTTAACTCCTAAGAGATGCGCAAAAGGAATCCAGAGTAAAATATTCCCATGATTTTTTCAGGGCTATTTTGTGATTCAGTTGATCTGTTCATTATTTTTTCCATCTATAATTTCAACTTAAAATACCGTATTTTCCGCACTATAAGGCGCACCTAAAAGTCTTATTTTTTTTCAAAAGCTGACCATGCGCCTTATATATGGCTCAATATTAAATTCGCAAGGTCTCGCAACTTACTCAACAGCCGCCGACTCGATTTTACCCCGAACGTGGAGTAGTCCGCGGTGTATGCTGGGATTTATATACCGGCGTTTCATTGGCTAACCAATGTGTCAATCATCATTTGAATCGATCACTATTGGCTGAAGTTATTCGGAGCCTCGGATTGGCTAGATGGCCAAAACAAACCCTGCAATCGGCCGAGTTTAGCAATGGCGTAGCAAGTCCGCGGTGTATGCTGGGATTTATATACCGGCGTTTCATTGGCTAACCAATGTGTCAATCATCCGTTAAATCGATCGCTATTGGCTGAAGTTATTCGGAGCCTCGGATTGGCTAGATGGCCAAAACAAACCCTGCAATCGGCCGAGTTTAGCAATGGCGTAGCAAGCTTGCTAAAGTACGCCATAAAGAAACATGTTTCATTAGTCTGTATTTGTAAATATTCTACTCTCCTGGATTTACTTCACTCACGGTTGTAAGAAGACCATGATTGCGTATCATTATTGAACGTGAGAACTTAGGTGAGTTATGCGGCTTTATATTTTCCCGGTATCTTGTTTTAGAACGATCTTGATGTTGCTGTGATGAGTTGAGTGAATTAAACTCAATTCCAAGTGTTTATTGTCATATGCACAGTAAAGTTGTGAGCGAAAAAGAAAATAGAAACATAGAAATGTTTGGCATTTCTTGAATCCCAAGACTTCAACCTTCCGAATTATATTTGAAATGACGCTTTTAAGTGACATCGTACGGACACCGCATCCGCACGTGTCTACGACACGTATTTTCTTCTTTGCAAGCTTTGGGAATGTTAAGGGGGTAATAAGTTTGACTGAATCATCTGACTGTTTTGTCGACGTTCCCATTGTAGCGCCTTATAATCCGGTGCGCCTTATCTATGGAAGATATAGGACCAAAAACTATTTTTTGGGGGTGCGCCCTATAACCCGGTGCGCCCTATAGTGCGGAAAATACGGTATTTTAACTTCAATCATTTTATTTTAAAACAGATATTTAACTTAACATTGTAAAACATGAATTTGTTATAATTTAGTTTGCGGTTTGGCCAATGACATGGTTGAAAACACTCCAAAATGTTGATCACGATTTACCTCAATAAAAGCAAATCACCAGCTAATACCTCTTTCTTCAAAAATAGTCACTTATTGATGTATTGGTTGTTCAAACATTGCACTTTGAATCAGTTAATAATTTGTAAACGAAAAGATACATAAATGAATATTACAACATTTACTCCTGGGGCCTGAACAATACAGTTGTTCAGATGTCAAAAATGTTACCAAGTGCTTTCCAACATAACCAGAATGTTGCTTACCGATTTTAAAACAACAATAACCACTTTTCTATCATGCAGGACATTGAGAGTCTGTAAATATCTACTGTAAAGTATTACTTTAAATTAAATTGAATTGTCTTTATTGTTATTGATTGAAACACTGTGAAACATTATATGTAATAAGATAGGGGATGGCACTCCTGGGTAAACATGTGATAAAGGCTTTAAAGAGAGAAAAAAAAGAGAATTTCTATGCACTGTGTTACGTCTAAATGATTACTTGATTATAAAAATAGTTGTTTATTATTTTGAAAATAAATTAGTTGATGGTTTAATCACATAGTTGCTGTACATTTTAAGATTATGACTCAACTGTAACATCAAATTTGTATTCATTTTAAATCAGCCAGCGATTCTGGAATTAGAAGAGCGGCTTTGTCATAGGTATTATATTCCAACAATTTTCATAGCAATTCTTTACGCCAGTCAACACCTGTGTATGTATACTCTCGGTTGGGTTACTGTAACTCTGAAATCTTGGTGCCCCTGTTAAATATTTTAGGAGTTCAAAATGCCAATGGCTTCTTTTATATGCAGGCAACAATCAGATTCAGATTCAGATTCAGATCTACTTTATTGTCATTCTAGTACAGTATACAGAACGAATGTCGATTCATCTGACCCGCACAGTTTCCTTGAATGTACAGATATAAGTAAAAGTTGTATTGTATTATGGCTACGTATAGTATTTTACCATAGTGCCGATAGTGCAAGAGGAGTAGCTAATCAGATGTGCAAAATGGGCAGTCGGGTTAACAAGTCAGGTAAAAAGTAACATTAACACTGTAACAATAACGCTGTAAGTACAATAGTGCAGAGAGCAAATGTGCAAGGAGTGGCAAGCTATAAAGAACTGCCAGTAGTGCAAAAAGTCAGATTAGCAGCCGTTTAGATTTAGGTTAACTATATGTTAGATTGACCATTTAACAGTCTAATGGCCAGGGGGACTAGACTACTGCGGAACCTGGTGGTCCTGCACCGCACACTGCAGTACCTCTTCCCAGAGGCTAGCAGAGTGAACAGTCCATGATGGGGGTGAGAGGGGTCCTCGATAATGTTCTTAGCATGGGATAGGCAGCGCTTCTGGCCAATGTCCTGAATGGAGGGAAGTGTAGTCCTGATTATTTTCTCTGCTGTCCTCGTTACACTCCTCACACTACCCCAGTCGGTAGCGCTGCAGCCTCCACACCACACAGAGATACAGCTGGTCAGGATACTCTCTATGGTGCCCCTGTAGAATGCGATGAGGGAAGGTCGGGGCAGGTGGGCTCTCCTCATCCTCCGCAGGAAGTACAGGCGCTGCTGTGCCCTCTTAACCAGTGATGCAGTGTTCACGGACCAGGTGAGTTTGTTTGTAATGTGCACCCCTAGGAACTTGATACTGCTGACAACCTCCACAGCCTTGTTTTTGATGCAAAGTGGGGCATGGTTGGGCTGGTTTTTCCTAAAGTCGACAATGATCTCTTTAGTTTTGTCAACATTCAGGACCAGGCTGTTGTCCCTGCACCAGCCCACCAACTGCTCCACCTCCTCTCTGTAGGCCAGGTCGTTGTCGTCCCTGATGAGGCCCACCACTGTTGTGTTGTCAGCATACTACACGATGTGGTTTGTGGCGGCCTAGGGACGCAGTCGTGTGTCATCAAGGTGAACAGCAAGGGGCTCAGGACACAGCCTTGGGGGGAGCTCGTGCTGAGGTAGATGACATCTGAGATGTTCTGACCTATGCGCACTGATTGGGGTCTGTCACTGAGGAAGTCCAGCAGCCAGCTCCGCAGGGGGGTGTTGAAACCCAGGAGTTTCATTTTGTCTACCAGATGTTGTGGGATGATGGTGTTGAATGCTGAATAGAAGTCCAGGAACAGCATCCGCACATGGGTGTTCTTCTCCTCTAGGTGTGTCAGGCTCAAGTGAAGCGCAGAGGAGATGGCATCCCTGGTGGAGCGGTTTGTCCGGTAGGCAAACTGAAAGGGGTCGAATGAGGAGGGGAGACTGGATCCAATACAATTGGAAAACAGAATTCTGGCAATAGTTGATTATGTACAGCCATGTAAACTCACAATAATCCGATCTAGGTCTTATGACTGAGAGTGTTCTGATTGAAAGGGTTGATTTAGTCTTTTCATTTTCCAAATATTTATGTAAATGTAATATGAATGCTTGTGTACATGTGTAGTTTCCTCATTCAGGGAAATCTCAAACCCCAAAGAACTGTTGGACTTGCAGTAGAAGGACAAATAATACACACAAACTATGGCTAATATGCAAAAAAAATAATCATCTGTATTAGTTGATTTCCTTGGAACATTTCTTTTGTTCCTGCCCTCACTGTGAAAAGTTATATCCATCTATATATGGTGTAAGTCTTGAACACACAAACAAGCAATGGAGCTCACTATGGAGCTAAAAGAAAGCAAGCATTGTATTGCACTAGATTTGGTGCTTGCTATGAATGAAATCATCCTTTATTTAATGTGAAAATTTAAATTCAGGAACAACGTCTATTTGTGTAATGACGTTGCTTTCACTTTGCCCTTGGAATAGGAATACTTCCAGGAGGCGGCAGTAGCTCAGGAGGTAGAGCGCTTGTCTTGGGATCAAGGGATCCCAGTTCGAAACCCGGCTTGTCCGTGTTACATGTTGAAGTGTCCTTGGGTAAGACACTGAACCCCTAATACCCCCAATAAGCAGGTTAGCGCCTTACATGGCTACAAGGCCGCTATTGGGAAATGTGGAGCACATTGTAAAGCGCTTTGGGAAGTCATTGACTTGAAAAGCGCTATATAAATGCAGATCATTTCATTCCAAACGCTATATAGTATATATGGGGTTATTTGTTGTTCTTTAGGCACATGAACAATTCATTACTAATGCTCCAAAAATCTGACTTCTGATCCCAGTCACTGACCAACAACTAATGTGAAATAGTGGATGAGTTCTCTATTTGTGTATTAGCTGTGACTAAAAGTTGTGCACATCAACAAAGGCTACAAAAGAAGGCCAGATGGATTTTATCGTCCCCAAGTGCCACTATTAAATAGGTCCCTTAGATCTTGTTTTTGTCACAATCCTTGCCTACTACTAATTGTTATTATGATCCTAAACAACCAACAGCATTGCTTCGCTGACATTTTCAATGGTACTGCTGGATTAATATAATTGTTAGTTTGCTGTTCCACCAATCCTTCAGAGGCTCACCAGCTGGTCTAAAATGCCACTGCCTGATCACTGACAAGAACTTGGACAAAGATCACATTCTGTGTCCTAAAAGCCTGAACAAAAACAAGATTAGAACCTTCCTTCTGGCAAAAAAGGCACAACAAGACAGGGATTGTGCTCAACTCTAAACTGTGGTCTGAAACTGCAGGGGTCAGTTACACATATTACAAATCTGTTTACATAGAAAATTGCCGCATCCGAGAACACAGGACTTCATTAAGTGTAGGGATGGGGTTGATTCTTTTGATATACCGAGTTGGATTTAAAATAAGTGGATTTCCTGACAGGAATAGTATAACTTTATATGTTTTCCTGCTAGATCACAAGCTTACCAAACAATTTCCAACATTTTAAGAATGTTTCAAATATATTTTATCAATAAAAATGTGAAAAGGATCAGAGAATGTAAGTTCAAAAATGCCTCTACTCGTGCCTGTGTAAATCAAGCTTGAGAGTCTGTTGTCTGTTTTGTTCTGGATTGAACAAAATCTTTGGAAAATGGCCCCGGTGCCCTATCTTTCTCAAAATTGCTTTTTTAATACCTGTGTTTTCCCTAACAGAAACACAAAATATTATTAAAAGTTTTTGATCACTTGAAATACTTTGAGAGGATTATTTATTGTTGTTTGATATTCGGTGTCCATATGTGACAGGACTGCTCCAATCCCATCGAAGGATGCGTCGACAGCCAGAATAAATGGCGCATCAAAATCTGGGTGGGCCAGAATGACACCTGTCACGAGGTTGTGCTTCAGTGTTTCAAATGCGTTCTGGCATGCATCGGACCAATCAGCAGGCGTCAGCGTCACTCGACCTTTCCTTACTAGTTTGCGGCCTTTCTTGCACTTATGCTGGGCACCAGATTCAGATGTGAGCCTGAACAGAGGTTTTGCCTTCGCAGAACATGCTTCAATGAAGCTTTGGTAATACATCACCATGCCTAGAAAAGATCTGATTTTACTAGGGCATGGCGTCTTGCCATCAGACTCCATTAGATCAGCGACTTGTACGTCATTTATCGCTCTCACCTTCTCGGGGTCAGTCCGAATTCCATCCTCACTGATGACATGCCCAAGAAATTTCACAGTCCGTCTGAGGAAAAAACACTTTTTGGGTGCGAGCTTGAGGTTGTGTTCCTTGAGGCGAGTAAACACCATCTGCAGGCGTTGGAGTGCAACTTCCTCTGTGGGGGCAAACACCATCAGATCGTCGAGGTAACATAATAGGCTCATGAAATTCTGATCACCGAATATCGACATCATCATCCTCATAAATGTTGCTGGGCTGTTGCATAGTCCCTGAGGGAGCCGGTTGTACTCGTGAAGCCCGAAGGGTGATGAGAATGCCGTGTACTTTTTGTCATCAGGGTGCAAGGGGACATTGTAGTAGCCTGACGTCAGGTCCATCGTGGAGAAAAAGGCATTTCCCCCAAGTGCGGCCAAAGCATCAGCTTGATGCGGTAGTGGGTAGGCATCCTTTATGGTTCTCGCATTAAGCCTTCTGAAATCAGTACATACCCTTAGTTCTCCATTCCGCTTCCATATGAGAACAAGCGCAGATGCATAGTCGCTAGTCGAATTCCTTTCTCTTCCATCTCGTTCAGAGTCGTCCTCAGTTTTTCATACTGACTTGGTGGTATACGTCTGTAGGGTAGACGGAACGGCTTCTCATCAACAAGGTGGATACGATGTACAAACTCTTTGGCCTCTCCACAGTCCATCTTATGGCGAGAAAAGATTGACTCGAATTGTTCGATGATATGAGGGAGCTTGTCTTTACACTGCAGCGAAACCTCACATGACTTCAGGTCAATGTCTTGCAGTCCCAGAGCTTCCAATGTACGCATCATGTCCTCTTCTGACCTGGGTCGGACCTCTTTGCTCTGTACACTGCACGTTGCACTTGACCTCCTCTGCATTGGGCAGGTCTTCCGCTGCGATACAAGGAGACACATCTGCAATTTTTCTGTTTCTCCTCAGCACCACAACTCTGTCCGTGGGATTAAAGACTTTAACAGGCACCCATCCATCTCCCCAGAGTGGAGTAACAACTCGTCCGACAAGGACTTGTCTGGGCCCAGCCTTAGATTGGGTTGGCTCCACGACCACTGTGCTGCCCGCTGACGTCCCGGCCAACTCAGGTAACTTGCCCCAAATAACGTACTCGGTCCGTGGATTCAGCGTCACGCAACTCTTGATTTTTACTGTTCCTACCTTGTCTGGAATGCAATCACCTCTCCATCTCTCTGTGTTAGAAAGCATTGACAGGAATTGACTGTGGTTATCGGACAGACCGTTGTCAGGAGTGGAAACTAATCTCCAATAGCCATCAGTACTTTTCAATTGAGTCAAAATATATTTGATGGCATTGCTGCCAAGGATCATCTGTTCTGTCTGGCCTGGCACAACCATTACTGGCATTATCATTTGGCACCCGTAAACTGTGACCTGAATGTCGTACATGTCTCTGGGAGAAACTTGGTGTCCACCGCAGCCTACAATGACATAGTTATCGGTCGTGTAACTCATCATATCAGGGAATTGCTGCAGCAGGGACTTAGCAGTGTCCTCACTTACTGTACAAGCCATCGACCCGCTGTCTAACAGCGCTCTGAAAGTGGGGCCATCTTGCACAAGTACAGGTGTGTAAAACAGTTCGTCAGTCTCCGCTATTCTCTGAAACCCCTGAAAGATCAGCTTCTTCGATGGTGGTATCGTTTTGCTATACAACTCATAAATTGATTTATTATCTTGCCTGTCAGGCATCACATTAGTGGTGGGAGTTATACTCAGTTGATCTGCACTGTTCTCCCCTAAGTGCAGATCAGTCAGTTTCCCTGAGGCAGTGGGACAACTTTCGTCACTGGACAATCACGTCGAGAATGCCCTGGGGCATGGCAGTGAAAGCAAAGGTTTTTGTCTCTGCAATGAGAGAGAGCACTGTGTTCGACTTCTTTGCAAATGATACATGGCTTGGCAGTGAAACCATTAATTCTGTCTCCAGGTCGCCTGGTTGGAGCTCGCCTTCTCTCTTGAAACTGGTTTGAGGTAACACGTATCAGAACTTTCTCCAACATACTAATAACGTCCGTTAGAGGGACATACTGTGGGCTCGAAGTCTGAGGTGGCTCGTGCATGAGGGTTGGACCATGGTTCACCTCAGCTTTGTGTACGGCAATTTCCTCTCTATTCGCAGGTTGTTGTAGGGAAGCTGCTTTGTAGCTCTTCTCAGTGTGGTATTCATTCAGCACTTCTAGTACTTCACATGCTGACCACTTATCGATGGTTTTAGATCTGTAAGTGAGTGCTAGTTCTTTGCAAGGGCAGTTCCTAATAAACATGCGAGTAACCTCTATTTCAGGGTTGTCAAATGTTTTGCCCTGCTCACTCAAGCAGTCAGAGGCAAGGTCAGCTGCTCTGTTTAGTCTCAGCCAGTAGTCATAGGGGTCTTCCTGGTCTTTGGGCAAAGTTGAATAAAAGTCAGCTAAAGGGACAGCAGAGTACTTGGTACAGCTAAAGTGTTTCCTGAGAAGACTATAAATCATGTCAGGGCGGGTATAGACGTCTATATTACTGTTTCTAATGCCAAACCTAACTACATCTTTAGCTTTTCCTCTCAAATGCATAAGGATTTCCTCTGCTTGCTCTTCAAGTCTCACATTACTCTTTTTAATAAATGTCCTCATTAGATCTTCCCACTCATGTATTTTTATTGAGTCTGAGCCATCCCCAATAAATGACGGCGGTTCCTTAACCTTTCTCTGCGTAACCACCTGAACCTGTGATCCATCTGACACATGACTAGGCTGACTCAATCTGTTTGCTACATCTTGTGTGGCAGCAGCGTTAGGAGCTACTATATTATGTGACTGTATATTTGAGAAAATGCTATCAGCCAATTTATGTCCTATCTCCTGAATAATATTTGTCATGTGACCAGCTAAACACTCAGAAATTTCACTCGTGGAATTTGGCGTAGATGTGGGTCTGACCTGAGGTGAAGGTAGGCTAGCATGTTGGTCAGCTGCATTATAGGTGCTGACACTGGAAACTGCCTCTACTCTATGTGTAACACCAACTGGGGTAGAACTATCATCAGAGGGGATGGGGGTAAACATGCCCCTGCCCCTGCCAAAGTGAATAGGTGTGTCAAATTGTGGAGCTAACACATTGCTCTGATTAAACATGTTTCAAAGATTAACAGAAAAAAATGTAAATAAGTCAAAATCACAAAATAAATCAGCAGCCTGCGTATCACTGTGACACTGCACTGTAATGAGCTAAACAATATCGCTCATGTAACTAAAATTTCAAATACTGTAAGTTGATGTGGCTGGTAGGACAGTCCTCGGTTCGGCGAGTTTGATAGAAGTCACGGGTCACGGCACCAATGTAACCGCGGTGTACGTGTCCCACCAAAGATCCACATTCACGCTGGACTGGATGATGAGGTTTTTATTATTACAGTTTCTGCAAATGGATGAGTCACAACATTAGCTTTTTCTGCTGGGTTTGATCTCTTTGATCTCTTTGTAGTTCTCTCTAGTAAGACTAACAACAAAGCATATCAAAGAGCTTTCTTTTCACTTTACAGAAAATACATTTTAGAATATCACAATACATTTTTACATCTTTACATTTTAACAAGATACTTTTAACAAGAGATCGTATAGTGGATTTTTAACGTTTACAATGAATTCAACATGTTTTTCTTTAGTCTGAATTTTAACCAACATCATCCTTTTTTAATGTATATGAAAAAATAGGAATAAAAACAATAATGAGTATAAAAATGGGTACAATTTACCTGCAAATGGATGAGTCACAACATTAGCTTTTTCTGCTGGGTTTGATCTCTTTGATCTCTACAAGGGGAATTAATATTTAGTAAAACAGAAACAAAACAAAAATAAACCTAAACAGCTTGACAATATCAATCACATTACTATGCATGGTGAGAGATTTGTCAGCTGGGGTTATAATGTTTAAAATTAACTTCTTTTGTGGAGCACCAAAAGATATGTCTTACCTTTAGATGGTAAGGCGCCCGCTTTGAGACTGGGAGGTTCGGGTTCGCGCCCCGGCCGAGTCATTCCTAAGACTTAAAAAGTGGTCGGCGGCGCCCTCTCTTGGCTGCGGCTGCATCGGGTCAGATGCAATCGACATTTCGTTCTGTGTACATTGTTACACAGAATGACAATACAAGGAAATTATTATTATTATTATTATTATTGTAGTTCTCTCTCGTAAGACTAACAACAAACCCCGCCTCCTGGTCACATGTTAGAAGCCAAAACCAAACCCCACCCCATACCAGCAGATGGCACTGTTGGACTCAGCATTGCAGGACATTTACCAAAAACTATACACATATTTCAGCAGGAATTTCAATAAAACAAAAGTTATTATTACACCCGTTACACATAGGCGCTTTGAAGTCAAATTTTATTCTTATTATTATTTTATTATTTAGAACATAGGTTCCAACTTTTTTTAAGCTGAGAACTACTTTTTGCTTCAGCGCAAAGGCCTACCATTTGTATATGAATTTCTAAAATAACAACTAATTGTGTTATTACTATGTTTTTACCATGTTATTACTACGTTAATATTTGGAAGTAGGGTTAAATAGACTCGTTCAACCACAAAAAAAAAATCATTTTACTAGAAAATCACATTGACCCACCTCTGGTGAGCTATTTACAGAACAGGTCCGCTGGCACCTCAGCTGTCCTTAAGGGGCAACCAATTGGAGACCCCTAAATTAAAAGGTACTTAGATTTGCGGGAAGGTCCAAGCCAGTGCAGCACCGACCGATTTTAAGGCAGGTCCGTGAAATATTACTACAGAGTGTTACATTTTACAATCTTAGCCAGGGGTGGTTATAAATTTCCCATTTTCTGATGGCATCGTGATTCTGACGAGAAGAAAATCGGAATCAATTCATAAACGTCCGGATTTCTATTGTTAAAATATGTTTTTTAACATCCAAAATGGACGGTTATAAGAAGGGGGAACTAAGAAGTGTGATTCTGTTTCCTTTAAACAGGCCGTGTGCTTGCACAGGCTTTTGTAAACAAACAGCTTCTCATTCAAACCCATGTGTCTCGAAGCGGTTTGCTTTCCGCAATGCCGATTGTGGAACACAACTCGACAAAGGCGTCTTTATGTATCAAAATATCAACTGCATAGGGGCATTCAAGCGATGGTCGGCTGGTTGTCTTTTCCGCATTGACAGTGACTATTAATCAACCACAAACCTGCCAAGAAAGGTAGGCGCTTCAGATGCTCCCCTATTTACGAACATTTCGAGTTACGAACAAAGGTACATACAAACATTTTTCTCGGGATGTTGAAACATTTTTGGACATTGCTGTAAGTTAGATTCTGTATTGTGTGCACCTTGAGGAAAGTGCTGTAGTGTTTCTTTCCGCCCCTTGGCGCTGTGATAGGTCACCCAGCATGCGTATATACATACACTGCACTGTATCCCTAGCATGCTAAGAACTTTGACATTTTTATTGTTTAATATTTCGTGCATCCATTCAATTGGGTTGGTGTAAAGTGTAAAGAAGAGGCAAGCAGTTTCTTTTGAAATGAAAGTGGGATAAGAAAGCTTGATATGGTTGAGAAAATGGTTGGATCGTTTTTTTTTGCGTCCACTTTTTACCGCGGAGGAGGAAGTCGCCTAACTTTTCCAAAAGTGAGTTAAACTTAACATTATTTATCTTAATAGTAAAGTCAAATCATGTTATATTCGCAATGATTGCAGCAAGGCTTTAAGGCTAGGACCTTAGCTTGGCCTTTTGGCTGAGAGTAAGAGTCCCGGCTCCTAGGCTTTGTAGCGCATTATGAACTGACCGATAACAGATAATGGATAATGAATAAAGAAGATAGATCAATTACCCTTAAAAATCCCTCCCCCCCGCTTAATCACAAGGAGTCTCAAAGGACTTCACAGACCACAGAACGTCAACGCCTGATGTGTAGCTTTGTTTTTCAGTATTATTTTAGGTTTTTGGTTTGAACAACTTTATGGACACTTTTAACAGCAATTAAACACATTCACAATTTCATTTAATTTTCATTTCATTATACCATATTGTCAGGAACGGAGACGGGAACCGTTAGTTTCTTAGTTTTATTTGAAAAGAGATGTAAGCTGGTACCCACGATCCAGTGACCGTTGATTGTGGGGAGCAGGTCGCTCGTGACGCGGAAGTGGCACTTCTCTTAGCGGGAACTGAAGGTTCGCAGCGATCGGACGGACGGCAGTCCCGTGACAGGTAGGCAGAATCAAGTCAAGTCAAGTCAAGTCAAATTTATTTATATAGCCCTTAATCACAAAAATGTCTCAAAGGACTGCACAGGATTACAGTTACAAAATTACACAATTACCTGATCTTAAACTAGCAAACCAGCATGCGGGCAAGGAAAAACTCAAAAACCTCAGTGTGAGGAGAAAAGAGAAACCTTGAGAAAGGACCTCACATGTGGTAATCCCCCTTCCAGGATTGAACAGGGTGAATTACAATTAGCATTACTGTACACAGAATAGTAAACACTAGGTAAGATGTTGAAAATGTCCGGAAAGAGCATGACATCAACGACGACGCCAGCTGGTAAATGCAGGGGTTGACATGCTGCAGGTCAGACCCCGGTCCGCTGACCCATCCCAAATCATCCTTCTCCTTCGTATCAGCCAGGCAGGCCTCAGAAAAAGACAGGACAAAACAGAATACGAGGTGGGCATCAATCATATGCTTTGGAATAGAAGTGTGTCTTAAGCCTCAATTTAAAAACTTCCGTTGAGGTTGCAGATCTTATCTCCAGAGGCAGGGCGTTCCACAACACCGGGGCCCGGATGGAGAACGCTCTCGAGCCCGCAGACTTCTTGGCTCTCGGAGTCACAAGTAGACCGGCATTTTCCGAGCGCAGACTCCGTGAAGGAACATAGGGGGAAATCAAATCGGAGAGATAAGAGGGTGCAAGCCCATGCAAACATTTATATGTTAATAAGAGAACCTTAAAGTCACATCTTAAGTGGACTGGGAGCCAGTGCAAGTTGGCCAATACAGGTGTAATATGCTCAAACTTTTTAGTCTTAGTCAAAAGTCTAGCTGCCGCATTCTGAACCAGCTGCAAACTTTTAATGCTAGACATCGGGAGACCAGAAAGCAATACATTACAGTAATCAAGCCGAGAAGTAATAAACGCATGAATTAAAATCTCTGCATCTGATTGGGACAGCATCGAACGAATCTTCGCAATATTACGGAGGTGGTAGAAAGCTATTCTAGTAATATTTTTCACATGTAACTGAAACGACAGATTAGGATCAAATATAACTCAATCAATACGTCTTAGCGGGCAGGTCGATGGCCAGGGCAGGAGGGTAGCTCGTAAACGCGGGGCAGAAACAGGTCAGAACCGAAGGCAGGAATCAAAACAGGAGAGTAGTCTTTGGTACTTGCTAATCTGGCGAAACACACAGAAACACAGGAGTACGATCGGACGTCCTTGTCTGGACGCTGACCGCTTAAGAAGTGAACGTCAGCAAATCAGAGAGCGCCCTCCGGCGCGCCAAACGATTGCCACAGGTGTCTTCACTTCGGCAATCATGACACATATTCTAACAATATGAGGTTTGAAGTTTTATCAACACTTTTAACAGCAATTAAACACACGTTTCTGGAGGTAAAGTAAAAGTGTGACATTCTGCCTTTGCTCTTTATTTCTGCCAAAGCTTTTAATTCTTTTTTGATTGCGTCCTTCTTTCATCACAGTGTTCCCCCTTATGATGAGTCGAGGGTTGTTTATTAAAATGGCCACCCCATCGTCACGGTCCTCACCCAAGCCACTCCACAATGAAGGGCACGGCCAAATCTCTTCCCACTGAAGGGCACGGCCAAATCTCTTCCCACTGTTCATAACCTATTATGCTTTATCATTCAACCTGCTTTGTAACATTATAGAGCATATTATCGTATTAAACGTTTATCTTTCAGTTTCAGAACAATATAGGTTACTTATACAAGCCTTAAACATACTTATATGAACCTTAAACGTGCATTAAATACAAAATATAGCACTGGAACAACTGACGAACAAATTCAATTTACGAACGATTGGAACCTGTCTCGTTCGTAAGTAGGGCAGCGTCTGTTCTACCAAACTTTATTTTAAGTAAGGTAGGTAAGGACAATGGCTAAAGGCACCTACGGTCGCACTCACCAAGACATTGTGGCTGGACATCTTTCTTAACCGAGTCATTTTCACCGTAAACTGCACATTTTATCGTTGGTGATTGCAAACTAAAGGTTCGGCCCCAGATTTAAAAAAATAAAAATAAAGAAGTTCGCGGGGCCTCCACGCCGGACTAATGGACTTGCAGGAGATTTATCTGCATGATAATTAATTTTATGATCGACACGACATCTGTAGGGTCGGTCACATTCACAAATTTAGGGAAACCTTTTTGTGGAAAGGTGAAATGATGAGCAATAAAAAACGTTTTCATCTTCAAATGCTGAAGAAGTCATTTGATTGTACTGTATATCAGGGATTATATGCTACTTTGAATTTTCACTTTGCATAAACTGTAGTGGTAATGAATTCATTACTTTTTTTCCTTTGTGACAAATGCACAGTTACTAAAAATTACAAGTGTTTAATCTTGGGAAAAACTAATTCTATTATTAGAATAGTACCATTTGAATCATAGTTGGAATTAAATCTTGTGGTACCCCAAAGATTCCCAAGCCGATTTGTGAGTGTATGGTGCCAAGCATTCGGAGTACTTGCCTTTTCTAATCCAGCTTCCTCAAGATGATTTGAAGCCCAATAATTAAATGAGCTCAGCCCAAAAGCAACTGCTGTGTCTCCAAACTTAATCCATTTTAGCTCTTACAAACATGTCCAAAGAGAATACGTATTGTATAGCACAAGGGTGACCCGTCGGTTGACTTCTGGGAAAACGCCAGCCGTATTCATAAGTTACGTGTCATTTCCACAGTTTGACCTCACAACAACCGCTTCGGCCCACTTTTAGCTTAACCACAAACCACTTCTGACAAGCCCAAAATACCCAAGATTCATTGCTTTTGTTTAAAACAAAGGTTAGGTTCTGGATTTGTTTAACTGCTACAACCCATTATGTGAAAAATACAGTACCGTATTTTCCGCACTATAAGGCGCACCGGGTTATAGGGCGCACCCCCAAAAAATAGTTTTTGGTCCTATATTTTCCATACATATTCCATACCATTTTATTTTTTGCTGGCCACTGTGTGGACAGCAAAGTAAGAATTTTATTGTGCAGGGGAAACAGGGTTCTTTACTGTGCATATGACAATAAACACTTTGAATTGAATTTAGTTTAAAAATCGACTCATCACAGAAACATCAAGATACCGGGAAAATATAAAGCCGCATAGCTCACCTAAGTTCTCTTGCAGCCATCACGTTCAATCATGATACGTAACCATGGTCTTCTTACAACCGTGAGTGTAGTAAATCCAGGAGAGTCAAATATTGACAAATACAGAATAGTAAAAAATGTTTTCTCTATGCTGTAGTGCAACCCAACGTATGATTCACATTCATCTTTTTCGGCCAGTTGCAGGCTTTGTTTTGCCCCATTAGTCTATGTGAGCCTGTAAATGATAAAAAGGATCTGCCCCCTTTACCTCCGAATAACTTTAGCCAATAGTGACTGATTCAAATGATGATTGACACATTGGTTAGGAAATGAAACGCCGGTATATAAATCCCAGCATACACCGCGGACTACTTGGCCTTCGGGGGAAAATCTAGTCGGCGGCGGCAAGTTAGTTGCAAGACTTTGCGAATTAATATTGATCCATAAATAAGGCGCACTGTATTATAAGGCGCATGGTCAGCTTTTGAAAAAAAAAAAAAGGCTTTTAGGTGCGCCTTATAGTGCAGAAAATACTGTAGTTACATTTGGTTATTTATTTAGACAGAACAAATAGAAAACATAATTTCTAGTTTTTAGACAGTGTTTGAACTGTAGCATTTTGGACCAGATGGATATGGTAGGGGATAAAAACCTACGATAATTAGCTAATGTGTGAACCGAGGGGGTACAGTGGAGTTACTGGGTGGATGCAAAGGGAAGGAGGTGATGGTTGATTAGCAAGATTAATGATGCGTGTGCCCTTTTTGTATTTCTTGCTAATCACAAGCTTTGTTTCCAATGTTATCACCCTTTTGCTTCTCACTTTCCCATCACTGCAAGCGTTGGGACCCATAGCAAAGATATATAAGACCAAAAATACAGTGTAGTATTGCTAACGCGTCAAGTCTTAACAAAGCACATGAAGTTCTGAACTGAATGAAGAGACGGAAAGGCACTGTGGGAGGTTATTCACGCAATAGCTAATCGCGGTCTGTATGATACTTTGACGCAAACCAATAGTAGACTAGTATTTTCTAATGATGTTAAACCATAGCACACAGGAACAGCTCGACATACGAATTTCATGAGTTGTTGGACACTCATAAAATATGATTGTCGTATCGTGGGGAATATGCTGAAAGAAAATCTCATTCCACACCTTTAAGAGAAAACGTCTTAAGGCCCGTACACTGAATCCCGAGGTTCTACTCTAATTGCTGTGTACCACTGACAGACCATTGTTTTGAGACCTAAACTCGGGATTTAAAATAAAGTTGGTGTCATTCCAACACCAGTACCAGGTCATTTTTAATTGAGATTTGATTTGTAAACAGTGAAGCCAGCTGTGGAGCAAGACTATTCTTTCTTCTAGTTTTAGTCTGCACTCAGGTTACAGTTTTGGATCTACTACACTTACCCGGCTATTACAGAGTTACAATAATCCCAACTCGAGTTTGCAAAGGTGGCAGCACGGCGGCGCAGTGGTTAGCGCGTTTGCGGCACAGTTCTAAGGTCTCGGGAATCTCCTGTGTGGGTTCAAATCCAGCTACCAGACTTACTGTGCGGAGTTTGTATGTTCTCCCCGTGCTTGCGTGGGTTTCCTCCGGGCACTCCGGTTTCCTCCCACATTCCAAAGACATGCATTTCAGATGGATTGGCCGGTCCAAATTGTCCCTAGGTGTGAATGAGTGAGCGAGTTGTCTGTCCCTTTGTGCCCTGCGATTGGCTGGCAACCAGTTCAGGGTGTCCCCTGCCCACTGCCCGATGATTGCTGGGATGGGCTCCAGCACCCCCGCGACCCTACTGAGGATAAGCGGTGCAGCTAATGAGATGAGATGAGATGAGTTTGCAAAGGCAATAGGTTAATTTTTCTGCATTCCATTACGAAGCCCTCAATGACTTCACTACATTCATACAATGGCAATACACAATCGAAGGATGCTTGCCGTGGCCGTCCACGACCCCGCTTTTTTACTTTTGAGACTTCCCTCCCCCTCCCTTTCCATTACTTCCTGTCCTCAGTAGTCCATAATGTTGGATTCTGTCCGTCCTCTTCCCCCGGAGACGTGATTCGGCTACCATCTGGTACAGCATCACAGGGTAGCCGCCTGGAGCGGATCCAGTGCAAAGAGCAACTTCCTGACATGTCAGAGAAGGCTTGTGTTTTTTTCCTTCTTTTTCTTTGAAATCCTTCAGTTTTTTATTGCTGTCCTGTCCTCCTACCTTCTACTTCCTTTTCTGAAGTTCGGAGACGCTTGCTAAGGGGGCGTGAGGCGTCTCTCGCATAAAGAAAAAATGTATTTCCCGTTTTTATGTAGGTGGGGTATCGAAAACCACACAATCATAAACCAAACCCCAGAAAGAGGATAAAAAAGACAAAGTGAACACCAGTAAAATACAAGTCCATTAATTCTTCAACGCTGGTATCGTTAATTTAACTCAGACAAAGTACCAGGTGGTCCGGTGTCAAGTAAGCATTTATTGCAGAAATCTATACTGTATAAACAATGGTTTTGCTATGAAAGTATTTTCAAACGTCACACTTGATTTCAAGTTTAGGAATGATGGTTACCTCACACAATGGCTGTGGCAAAAAAAAAAAGAAAAAGTTGCTTGGCCTCTCTGTTGATAACTCTTCCACTCCAGTCCTATAGAGGGCAGTACTATGCTTTACACATTGTTTAACTGCCGTCCAAATAACAATGATAATGTGATTGATTTGATATTTTTGTCATATCATTCAATTTTCTCTAGACTTTCTTTTCGCAATTTAATTAAACATTACAGGACGCCTAGTTAAAAAGTCCAATTTTCTACCCGCTAATTATATCTCTATTCAAAAAATATTCTCTCAATTTCTTATGTTTTCATTATTGTCCAAACAACCTGTTAACGGATCAGAATTTCCTTGTACCAAATTTTTGGATTGAAAAAAATCCAGAAAAAGAACAAAAACAACTCTGTGTAAATAAAACCAGTATATTAAAAAAAGCAATACTGTCCCCTAATACTGTTCTATTTTGCTTAATGTTTTATTTAGCTTCATAATGGTGTCTTTTAAATAAAGTAAGAGGTAAAATTCAACAGTTTCTAAACATCACTTCTCATGAATGACATTGGTACGTGTGAACTTTAGTAGACACTGAAAATAAAGAGGGGAGACATCAATGGATTTTGAATGTGCAAGGAGAACAAGGGAGAGAGCCCAAACCCCAGATAAGTCCAACATGTTCCAAAAGCAGATCCACCCTAAAGAGTGTGGTAATCAAAGAACTGAAACATGATTGGCCAGTAGTGATAATGTTCTTGACTGTTCATAATACCGTAAATCCCGGACTATAGAGCGCAACTAATTATAAGCCGCACCCACCACATTTCGGGAGGAAAACCAATTTTGTACATACACATGCCGCACCTGTATATTAGCCGCATGCGCCCACATTGAAATCACGCAATACTAACACAAAATTAACCCATACCCGATACAGTCCAGAAAACACAGCCGGTTAATTGAGACAGCAAAATGAACGGAAAATGATACCGGTACTTAAGATTTAATGCAGACCTGCACAGTCTGGGTGCCCGTTGAAAGTAATCCAAGGAAAAAAGTGTATATTTCCAAAGTTAAGGGTCGGAAAAGTATATATCCACTATTGTCGGCCGCGTCCACAAACACGTCTCACCTTTACTCCACTTCCCGTCAGCCCGCGTTTGCCCCGCCCCTTCTTTCTCATTTGCTCGTACAAAACATATCAGAATAAGTTTCTAAAATCAATACATTACAAAAATATACAGCTGCAAATACATATTATACATAGTTACACATATTTAGAAAGAAAGACGGTACACCGAGAGAGTTTTCACAGCTTTAATAATAATATTATAACTTTCATCCCAAACCGTGCCTGTGAAGGGTAGCAAAACGCTAGTAGAAACACGCTTGCAACACAGTAAACAACTCTGTTAAAGAAACATACCGTACTTGTAATGGGCACGGTAAACCGTCCTCATCTTCCTGCTTATAACTGACGTCATCAAAGTAGTCTTCCTCCAGTATGAGAAAGAGACTTTGTCTTATAGACGTCGTCCCACTCTCCCATATTCAAAATCACGATGGCATCACGATCGCAAAGTAATGATCACGTGCGGTAGCTCTGATACCTTCCATATCGGACTGCTCGATTGCATTTAGCTTGAAAGTTGCGTCATGTGCCTTCCTTATTGCAATATGCATGATGAGGATATGTCTACGCAAATGTAATTTGTGCACAAGCTAAGAAGTTTCAGTCTAAATCTTACATTTTGTACTCGAGCGCCGCTGGCAGCCGTTAGAAAAATTACATAAATTGGCCGCATCACTGAATAAGCCACAGGGTTGAAAGTTTGGGAAAAAAGTAGCGGCTTATAGTCCAGAATTTGCGGTAGTCAAAAAAATGATCAACGGTGCGCAATAATAGTCGAAATAATGAACTGGCATCTATGGAATCACTTTTTCAGGTGTCTGATACCAAAGATAGAATAAACTCATCAGAAATCATCTTGAAAAGAAGGCTTAACTAGCCAAACCTAGCTGAGCTTTGATTGGTTACGATCATGAGACGTTCTCAAGCACTGCCCTTGGACAAAATGGCTGCCCCGTGACTTTGATCACAGCAGGACGGTTTTGTTCTTTAATTTATATTTTACTAACATAGTAATATTGAGATGACTAAGAAATAAGAATGATTTGCTGTCACACAACCTAGCTTACATAACCATTATTTTCAAATGCTGTTGACTGGGAAATCAACGAGCAAGGCTGTTAGCATCCTCCTTTGATTATGTATATGTTTTCAAATAATTGAATGAGCAGACTCTGGATGCGGCGTAATTCAATTGCAGCCAGAGGACAAGAGGAAACTCGTAAAATAAGCCTTGATTTAAGCGACCATTGGATAGCCAAAAGAAACCATTAGACAGCTTTTGACGGCTTATTGCTGAAATCCCAGGAAGGCCACGGTTTGAATTTGCGGACATCCATTGTTTTGTTAGAAAATACAATTTCATTCGAGCTGTAATTAAGAAGTAAAACCCATATATTTATGCCCCCGTTGGGTCCCGTAAGAATGGAGGTTTTTAGCCATCTGGCCTGCAATGATTGTGGTAAATCTTCCATTCATCATAGGTGAGTTTTGCAAAGTGTAGTTGTCACTTGGAGATCACGATACAACATTTTTTAGGTTGCAGATAGAAGATCAGATAAACACGCTTGACTTGAATCATAGCGAGACTTCGCACGCAAGTTTGTGCAATAGCATTTTTGGTAACTTTGGGAAAATCTAGCTTCAAGCCAATAAGGGTCACATCTCCTCTACTAATAATTGAATTTGGTTCTTCTAAAAAAAAGCAAACATTTATTTTTGCTGCTTGAATAGAAGTTTTTAAACTATTTATTTGTTAGTGACTGTATACATTGTGATCATTGTAATCGTTTTTTTTACTGTAATAACATTTTTTTTCAGGGATGAGCTGAACGGCCCGGTTCATTGATTCAATTTTTTGGGGATTAGTAATTCATATCAGAACTCAAAGTAATAATGTAATTTAATTTTGTTATCAGTGTAGGAATTGCTAGCATCCTTCAGAGAAAAAAAAGATTTATGGTGGAGCACAAGCAACAACTAGAGATAAATTTGTTAACTGATTGCAGTACAAAATAATTAGTTCCAATCCTAACAATTTTCAAAATTTAAGCTAGAAAAATACCCTCATTGTTGGTACTTAAGATATTGGCCGATGACAGTATCGGTCTCCTAAAAATGAGATGAATGCTATATTTACATGAACTACTTACAATATTAAGCAAAATATTGTGCTGGGTTGTATAGGTTTTTTTGTAGGTTTAGGGGGGAAGGAATTTAATTTACTGTCTTTGTCGGTATCTACCATTGGTATCAATAACTACGTTAGAGTGGGGTTTTGTTGTTGCTTTGAAAACAATGCAATCTTGTGCATTCTTTCTTTTCCTCAATTACTCTTCTACTAATGGAGAGCACATTTGATTTTTAATGTGGTTTTGGCACTTTGACAATTGTAATCATGATCTCATAGTTTTGATTGTGATCATTTTTGTGTTGGTAAAAAAGTGAATATGTTTTGGGTTTATACAGGTATATTTTAAAACTAAAACAAAAATGCGTTTACACTGAATATTATCTGCATCAAAATCTCATTTGTAAGTAGGTCAGCGTCTGTATATCGCTTAATTTGTCTATTTTTTATTGTAAAATGAACAGAGATAGGGCAGCACGGTGGAGCAGTGGTTAGCGCGTGTGCAGGCACAGTTCTAAGGTCTTGGGAACCTCCTGTGTGGGTTCAAATCCAGCTACCGGACTTCCTGTGTGGAGGTTGCATGTTCTCCCCGTGCTTGCATTGGTTTTCTCCGGGCACTCCGGTTTCCTCCCACATTCCAAAAACATGCATTTCAGGTTAAAAGGCCGGTCCAAATTGTCCCTAGGTGTGAATGAGCGAGCGAATTGTCTGTCCCTTTGTGCCCTGCGATTGGCTGGCAACCAGTTCAGGGTGTCCCCTGCCCTCTGCCCGATGATTGCTGGGATGGGCTCTAGCACCCCCGAGACCCTACTGAGGATAAGCGGTACAGATAATGGATGGATGGATAATATCAAATTGGTACAATAAAGTTATTAAAAATCCCTAATTTTATTTTGAACCACATTCAACCTAAAAATGGCCCTCTTGGATGCTAATAGGAAAAACAAAATCTGAACATTTTCTTTATCCCTTTTGAATATGCTTTTCAATATTTGGCAGACAGCTCTGGTTATTTTTCATTTACATCAGCTTTTCTTGCATTTCACTGATGTGTCCGCAGGAAACTTTTATAGCTTTAAAGATGTGAAAAATATAATATTATTATCAACTAAATGCAAAAAAAGACAATTTAAGACAACCACGCCATCTGAACTGGTTCTATTTGATTAATATAAACACCCAAAATTGTTTCAAATGTGAATTAGATTGGAAAATAAATGAATAAATGATCAAATGATTCTACAGTTTTTGTAGCTCTTGATATCGTTTTAAATGAAATAACATCCTATCGCCCACACGAGTACATGTAAACACACTCGCACATTGTGCAGCCTCAAGATACAAAAAAATTGGCCGTGCACTTTTGATTTCCAATGCAAGTCCTCAAGTAAACACGAGCTGACCTGTAACTAAGGAAATTAATCGAAGTGTTGACAGTTCTCTTTATCAAACTGACTCCACAAGGTCACTAATCTCAATGCATAAACACACAAAGGGACACGCATTCATTGCACAGGGCAACTCCTTGCTTCAGGTACTGTTACTTTTATGTAAAGGCAGCAGGAAGTGAAGCAACAGTTGATTGTTGATTTGTGCGGGTGCTCGTAATCTTAGAAAATGCTTGAATTTTGTTTTCAAGGTCAGGAACATGCTTAGACGTTTTTGTCAGTAGGATTCTAAAGCCCATGCAATAAATGAAGAAAAATAATGAAGTGTGTGAAAATGGCGCCCACACGCCTGCTCTCAGTCATTATGGCGCTGTCATGTGAAGAGCCACCGCCCCCTACTGGTCGCACCAAAGAGCACAGCTCTATTTAGAGATATGCCTTTTTTGCCTCCGGTAACTGAGAAGAGCTGGCTCTTTCGGCTCCCTAACAGTTCCTCAATGATAATAAAACATGATGCACCAAAGTATTTAGCTATTTGTAGTTTCCTACGTTTTTTAGGGTAACCCTGAAAAACGCATTAAATTTAAACTAAAATGTTCACAGATTCACACAAAAAAAAATAAGTACAGAGCAATTTTAGCTTTGTAAACACTGAACAGATTGAAAGGCAAACAACACAAAATCCCTGGAAATGCAAAACAATAAAATAAAAATGAAAAGTATTTTATTTTAAATTTTACATTAAAAATAAAATGAACTTTAAATATCCATTCCAACCAATTTAGACACAGATTCCCTGAAAAACACACAAAGAGTATAAATTAAACTAAGTAAAACAAAAAGCAAAAGTTTAGCAGTCTCGAAGATTGAAAGATTAAATGCACTTAATTCCGGAGTGATTAATACCAAATCAAATGAGTCCAAATTTGGCTCATTATTCTGCTTTTTATACATACAGCACTTGCTTTCCTTTTTGTCTTCTGTATCGAACTCAATTATTAGCCAACACCTATAAAGCGCTTTCCGTGTTTATAAAAGTGTGATGTAGCCAAGCTGCACGTTCATTGTTGTAGCAGAATGTCAGAATTCATATCAGTTTATAGCAAGCCAAAACATTTTTTCCCATAACAGAATTTTTTTACGTTCCTATGCATTCCAAAATACCCAAAATATTAAGAAAACGTGAACCTAAACAACCACAAATACTATGAATAAGACTTGTACCTAAACATCCACAAATACTATTGATAAAATGTGTACCTAAACAACCATAAATACAATTATGAAAAAAAATTCCGAAACAACCTTAAATACTATAAATAAAACGTGCAGCTAAACAAGCATCAATACTATTAATAAAATGAGCATATGTAAACAATAACTATTTAAATGGATAGTTAATAAGAATCAAAGTTGGTTTATTTATTTTAAATATTTCTATTTACTGTACCTTTTAACCAGCGATTTAATGGCAGACACTCACTCACCATTCTTAATTCTTAATACGTTAACATCCTTCTTTAACTCGATTGTTGTTTACACTATTTTCCTCTTTTCCTTCCCCTTATCAATACCTTCCTTGTAACTTTTATCTTCAAGAATATGCAATTAAAAACACGAAATTGTGATAAATTCTCAACACGTATTGTCTGATTGACTATCTATCTTGGAATGATGCTAGCCGATTAGGCAAGAGTAGCCTACGGTATATGGCCGCTCATCTCGTTTGGCTGTGTTTAGGTTCTGATCACGGTTCAGTGTCCCCTTAACTTCATGGATTTTCTAATCGGTTTTGCTGTGAGAGCCCATGTTTCGCAAGCGTAGCCGAAGATGGAAGTAACAAGTCCTTGCATCTGATCTTTGATTTCACTGCTATGCTTTTTTCCCTCCAGATGGGTTTAAGTATGACAAGTATGGCTGTGGTTTGAGCCACCCTGGTCATGATTTCTGGTTCCTACCACACCTCTAATATAACAGCTCCCAGATATTTAAATCTGGTGACCGCTTCAAGCTATTGGTGGTTAATGGTGATGTTTGTGGTGATACTTTGGGTCATTTGTTTTTTTTTTTGTGGGTGCTGATTTGCATCCCATACTGGAGTGATGCTTTGTCCAGGCGATTGACCAGATCTCTGATTTGCTGTTCTTCTCCTGCCAATCCAGGAATATCATCAGCAAAACGGATGTTAGTGATATTGTGTCCCCCAATGCTGAATTAATTGTCATGTTGCCCCAGAGCTTCGAACTTGTCTTACACGTCTGTGGTTTGAAACCACGCTCCAATTGTACCATTGATGAGTACCGCACTGTTGGCATACGGCTGTTCAATGGTCTGGACTAGTTTTCTGGCCCATTTTGTACTTCTCCATGGTGGCACATAAAGCGTCTTGACATACTCTGTTAAATGCCTTCTTGAAATCCACAAAAATGTGATAGAAGTCTCTCTGGTGTTGTTGAAACTTCTAGCATAGATAAAAAATTGGTCTGTGGGGCTCCTTCTTTCCCTGAATTCTGCCAGTTCCTTGGTTAGGCTTTTTCCAGCCTGTGGTTTCGGTCTGTTCATTGGTACCCTTAGCATAACTTTACTTGCATTGTTGATGAGACTGATAGTTCTGAAGTTGGAGCATTTTGGAGGAGGATCCCTTTCGGGTTCTGTTAATGAAGCGAACATGACTTTTTCATGGATAGTTAAAATGATTTTAGTGACTTCCTGAATTTGTATTTAAACCCAAAACTGTAACTGTTGTTTTTGTTTTCATACTCTAGTTATTATTGCAGTGCAGCTCATAGTTTTCACTACATTCTTTTAATGGCACGTAATACAATAACTTCATAATACAGATCCAGCTTTTTAAAGGATAATTAACTGTGCCTTACCATACTCACAAAGGCCAAATATTTTGGTGTTAGATCATGCAGCTGTTGCATTCAGTGGCACGGGGGAACTGAACTAGCTAGCCAAGTGAGGCAATCTTGCAGTGGCTCATGTGTTGAATCAGGCTGACCTTCTTTTGAGCGTGGCGGCCTAATAAGGAAGTGACTTTATGGTCCCCGGCAATCAGGTCATTTACCACCTGCAGGGCCCGTTATCAAATCAGCCACTCCAAGTAGGAGCTTAGCCTGTTTTTTTTTGTTTTTTTTAATACTTGTCCACTTTTTTCTCTGGTTGTTTGTTGATGTCACTCACCTTGCCACGCCTTCTGTCAATATAGTAAGCAGGGTTTGTACTGGTGCACGACCGAAAATAATTGAAGCACTGCATAGGCCAACTCTGCCCTCAGAACACCTTTTAATTTGAATTGTAAAAAAGAATATTTCAAGATTTTTTAAATTAAAGTGACAATCTTAAATTTATCATGGCATGATTTTTGTTGTTGTTGTTTTTAATTTACTTTTTTTTTTATCTCTGTTCATTTTACAATGAAAAATAGACAAATTAAGCGCTATACAGACGCTAACCTACTTACAAATGAGATTTTGATGCAGATAATATTCAGTGTAAACGCATTTTTGTTTTTGTTTTAAAATATTTGTCTTAAAATTGTTTCGATTTGACTAGGTGCTGCGATTTAACGAAATGCTTGATATTAATGATGCCTGAACCAAACATAATTATAATTGAGTTTGACTCTGCTCATATTCGGTGTAAAAGCGGCTCTTTGGTGCAGCATCCTAGTCTCGAATACAGACTCTGCCCTACTTACGACGTTCGTAAGTTGAAGTGGTTCGTAAGGTGCTTCAGTGCTATATTTTGTATGTTTAAGGTTTATAGAAGTATGGTTAAGTCTTGTATAAGTAAGCTGTATTGTTTTGTACTAAAAAATAAACATTTAATATAAAAATATGCTCTATAAAGATAAATAAATTGAAGTTTAATTTACTTTTGGAAGATGAGGTTCAAGAGTTAGGCTAATTCCTCATCTGAAAAAAAGTGGCCGAAAAAAAGCGTTCCGACCTTTTTCTCGACCGCATCAAGCTTTCTTATTCCACTATCATTTCAACAGAAACGGTTCGCCTCTTCTTTACACTTTACCTCAACCATATTGATTAGATGCAGGAGATATTAAACAATAAAAATGTCAAAGTTCTTAGCGCGCAGGAGATACAGTATAGAATGTTTACACACAAATTAGGAAGAGAAAGCCGGATTTATTCTTCGGGGTGGATGCTCGGTGACCTCTCACAGTGCCACACGCCGGTAGTAACGGAAAGAAGCACTACAGTACTGTCTTGTACTCAGAAAAAGGTTCACACACTGCAAAATCGATGTCAGTGTCCGGAAATTTTTTGACATCCCGATAATGTATTTCATATCTCCTGTTTTTCGTAAGTCGAACGGTCGTAAGTAGGGGAGCGTCTGTATAGACCTCCAGAGCTGCTAGCTTGTTGTTGCCGAATGCTTGATCATTTGAACACAATTATATCAAATAGAATTAAAAGCACAAAGGAACCCCCCCAAAAAAAGATTTTGTAAGTGAATGAATAAATCACATATTTTTGCAAATCAGCGGATTAGAATAACGATCATGTCGTTATTTTGTAGATTATGATCTCATTTAAGGTCCTTCACGATCTAACCCCAACCCTAGCACAAGTGTATTTAACATACACCGTTTGCTTATTACGCAATTGCTTGAGGAATAATTACAGCACTAATTGCATCTCGTGTGGCTCTTCTAATGAATTTAAAACTCCGGAGTGTGCTGTCAGATGTCGTGGCCGGTTCATGTCAGCAAGGACCTCGAGGGAGCGGCTAATGAGGAGGGCGAGGGAGAACCGAGGCAGCCAGATGTTTATGTACTTATTCGTTCTTACTCAGTGGAGTGCAGTGCTGTGCTTTGTAAATGTTCTTGAGATTATCTGAATAGGGTACACGTTTTTGGTGTTTTTTATTTAGGCACAGCACAAAAAAAAAAAACATCAACAACTACCGTATTTTCCACACTAT